>NW_027552247.1:0-35159 GCF_045843805.1 Urocitellus parryii
CCAATCTTGATGATACTGGCAGGTAATGATCAGGACACCAATCCAACTTGGCTCACCAAATTTCGTTCTTCTAGGTTAAACCGTTCGTTTGCAGTAACCATTTTCAAGTTTAGGTTTCACTCTGTTTTCTCCTATATGGATACATGTATTTGGAACTCAAAATCAAGCACGGTTTGTGCTAGCTCTTTGAAACTTGGCACAATAATGTAGTTCCAAGTTCTATCTCTATGGTTGGTGTCCTATTGAAGTAGCCCCAAGCATAGACTGAGGAGAATCACTTTCATTGAAAGTGGTTGCCAAGCTTCCAAAAAACTACGAGATTCCTGAAATCTCAGCAAACATTTTTTCACCCAATCTTGATGATACTGGCAGGTAATGATCATTACACCTATCCCACTTGGCTCACCAAATTTCGTTCTTCTAGATTAAACCGTTCGTTTGCAGTAACCGTTTTCATGTTTAGGTTTCACTCTGTTTATTCCTATATGGATACATGTAGTAAGAACTCTAAATCAAACACGGTTTGTGCTAGCTCTTTGAAACTTGGCACAATAATGTAGTTCCAAGTTCTATCGGTACGGTTGGTGTCCTATTGAGTAGCCCCAAGCAGAGACTCACGAGAATCACTTTCATTGAAAGGGGTTGCCAAGCTTCCAAAAAACTACGAGTTTCCTGAAATCTCAGCAAACATTTTTTCACCCAATCTTGATGATACTGGCAGGTAATGATCAGTACACCAATCCCACTTGGCTCACCAAATTTCGTTCTTCTAGGTTAAACCGTTCCTTTGCAGTAACCGTTTTCATGTTTAGGTTTCACTCTGTTTTCTCCTATATGGATACATGTAGTTGGAACTCTAAATCAAACACGGTTTGTGCTAGCTCTTTGAAACTTGGCACAATAATGTAGTTCCAAGTTCTATCGCTATGGTTGGTGTACTATTGAAGTAGCCCCAAGCAGAGACTGACGAGAATCACTTTCATTGAAAGGGGTTGCCAAGCTTCCAAAAAACTACGAGTTTCCGGAAATCTCAGCAAACATTTTTTCACCCAATCTTGATGATACTGGCAGGTAATGATCAGTACACCAATCCCACTTGGTTCACCAAATTTCTTTCTTCTAGGTTAAACCGTTCCTTTGCAGTAACCGTTTTCATGTTTAGGTATCACTCTGTTTTCTCCTATATGGATACATGTAGTTGGAACTCTAAATCAAACACGGTTTGTGCTAGCTCTTTGAAACTTAGCACAATAATGTAGTTCCAAGTTCTATCGCTATGGTTGGTGTCCTATTGAAGTAGCCCCAAGCACAGACTGATGAGAATCACTTTCATTGAAAGGGGTTGCCAAGCTTCCAAAAAACTACGAGTTTCCTGAAATCTCAGCAAACATTTTTTCACCCAATCTTGATGATACTGGCAGGTAATGATCAGTACACCAATCCCACTTGGCTCACCAAATTTCGTTCTTCTAGGTTAAACCGTTCCTTTGCAGTAACCGTTTTCATGTTTAGGTTTCACTCTGTTTTCTCCTATATGGATACATGTAGTTGGAACTCTAAATCAATCACGGTTTGTGCTAGCTCTTTGAAACTTGAAAATAATGTAATTCCAAGTTCTATCGCTATGGTTGGTGTCCTATTGACGTAGCCCCAAGCAGAGACTGACGAGAATCACTTTCATTGAAAGGGTTGCCAAGCTTCCAAAAAACTACGAGTTTCCGGAAATCTCAGCACACATTTTTTCACCCAATCATGATGATACTGGCAGGTAATGATCAGGACACCAATCCAACTTGGCTCACCAAATTTCGTTCTTATAGATTAAACCGTTCGTTTTCAGTAACCGTTTTCATGTTTAGGTTTCACTCTGTTTTCTCCTATATGGATACATGTATATGGAACTCAAAATCAAGCACGGTTTGTGCTAGCTCTTTGAAAATTGGCACAATAATGTAGTTCCAAGTTCTATCGATATGGTTGGTGTCCTATTGAAGTAGCCCCAAGCAGAGACTGACGAGAACCAGTTTCATTGATAGGGGTTGCCAAGCTTCCAAAAAGCTACGAGTATCCTGAAATCTCAGCAAACATTTTTTCACCCAAACTTGATGATACTGGCAGGTAATGATCAGTGCACCATTCCCACTTGGCTCACCAAATTTCGTTCTTCTAGGTTCAACGGTTCCTTTGCAGTAACCGTTTTCATGTTTAGGTTTCACTCTGTTTATTCCTATAAGGATACATGTAGTTCGAACTCTAAATCAAACATGGTTTGTGCTAGCTCTTTGAAACTTGGCACAATAATGTAGTTCCAAGTTCTATCGCTATGGTTGGTGTCCTATTGAAGTAGCCCCAAGCAGAGACTGATGAGAATCACTTTCATTGATAGGGTTGCCAAGCTTCCAAAAAGCTACGAGTTTCCTGAAATCTCAGCAAACATTTTTTCACCCAATCTTGATGATACTGGCAGGTAATGATCAGTACACCAATCCCACTTGGCTCACCAAATTTCGTTCTTCTAGATTAAACCGTTCGTTTGCAGTAACCGTTTTCATGTTTAGGTTTCACTCTGTTTTCTCCTATATGGATACATGTATTTGGAACTCAAAATCAAGCACGGTTTGTGCTAGCTCTTTGAAACTTGGCACAATAATGTAGTTCCAAGTTCTATCGATATGGTTGGTGTCCTATTGAAGTAGCCCCAAGCAGAGACTGACGAGAATCACTTTCACTGATAGGGGTTGCCAAGCTTCCAAAAATCGACAAGTGTCCTGAAATCTCAGCAAACATTTTTTCAACCAAACTTGATGATACTGGCAGGTAATGATCAGTGCACCAATCCCACTTGGTTCACCAAATTTCGTTCTTCTAGGTTAAACTGTTCCTTTGCAGTAACCGTTTTCATATTTAGGTTTCACTCTGTTTTCTCCTATATGGATACATGTAGTTGGAACTCTAAATCAAACACGGTTTGTGCTAGCTCTTTGAAACTTGGCACAATAATGTAGTTCCAAGTTCTATCACTATGGTTGGTGTCCTATTGAAGTATCCCCAAGCAGAGACTGACGAGAATCACTTTCATTGAAAGGGGTTGCCAAGCTTCCAAAAAACTACGAGTTTCCTGAAATCTCAGCAAACATTTTTTCACCCAATCTTTATGATACTGGCAGGTAATGATCAGGACCCCAATCCCACTTGGCTCACCAAATTTCGTTCTTCTAGATTAAACCGTTCCTTTGCAGTAACCGTTTTCATGTTTAGGTTTCACTCTGTTTTCTCCTATAAGGATACATGTAGTTGGAACTCTAAATCAAACACGGTTTGTGCTAGCTCTTTGAAACTTGGCACAATAATGTGGTTCCAAGTTCTATCGATATGGTTGGTGTCCTATTGAAGTAGCCCCAAGCAGAGACTGACGAGAATCACTTTCACTGATAGGGGTTGCCAAGCTTCCAAAAAGCGACAAGTATCCTGAAATCTCAGCAAACATTTTTTCACCCAAACTTGATGATACTGGCAGGTAATGATCAGTGCACCAATCCCACTTGGCTCACCAAATTTCGTTCTTCTAGGTTAAACCGTTCCTTTGCAGTAACCGTTTTCATGTTTAGGTTTCACTCTGTTTTCTCCTATATGGATACATGTAGTTGGAACTCTAAATCAATCACGGTTTGTGCTAGCTCTTTGAAACTTGAAAATAATGTAATTCCAAGTTCTATCGCTATGGTTGGTGTCCTATTGAAGTAGCCCCAAGCAGAGACTGACGAGAATCACTTTCATTGAAAGGGTTGCCAAGCTTCCAAAAAACTACGAGTTTCCGGAAATCTCAGCACACATTTTTTCACCCAATCATGATGATACTGGCAGGTAATGATCAGGACACCAATCCCACTTGGCTCACCAAATTTCGTTCTTCTAGATTAAACCGTTCGTTTGCATTAACCGTTTTCATGTTTAGGTTTCACTCTGTTTTCTCCTATATGGATACATGTAGTTGGAACTCTAAATCAAACCCGGTTTGCACTAGCTCTTTGAAACTTGGCACAATAATGTAGTTCCAAGTTCTATCGATATGGTTGGTGTACTATTGAAGTAGCCCCAAGCAGAGAGTGACGAGTATCACTTTCATTGAAAGGGGTTGCCAAGCTTCCAAAAAGCTACGAGTTTCCTGAAATCTCAGCAAATATTTTTTCACCCAATCTTGATGATACTGGCAGGTAATGATCAGTACACCAATCCCACTTGGCTCACCAAATGTCTTTCTTCTAGGTTAAACCGTTCCTTTGCAGTAGCCGTTTTCATGTTTAGGTTTCACTCTGTTTTCTCCTATATGGATACATGTAGTTGGAACTCTAAATCAAACACGGTTTGTGCTAGCTCTTTGAAACTTGGCACAATAATGTAGTTCCAAGTTCTATCGCTATGTTTGGTGTCCTATTGAAGTAGCCCCAAGCAGAGACTGACGAGAATCACTTTCATTGAAAAAGTTGCCAAGCTTCCAAAAAACTACGAGTTTCCTGAAATCTCAGCACACATTTTTTCACCCAATCATGATGATACTGGCAGGTAATGATCAGGACACCAATCCAACTTGGCTCACCAAATTTCGTTCTTCTAGATTAAACCGTTCGTTTGCAGTAACCGTTTTCATGTTTAGGTTTCACTCTGTTTTCTCCTATATGGATACATGTATATGGAACTCAAAATCAAGCACGGTTTGTGCAAGCTCTTTGAAAATTGGCACAATAATGTAGTTCCAAGTTCTATCGATATGGTTGGTGTCCTATTGAAGTAGCCCCAAGCAGAGACTGACGAGAACCAGTTTCATTGATAGGGGTTGCCAAGCTTCCAAAAAGCTACGAGTATCCTGAAATCTCAGCAAACATTTTTTCACCCAAACTTGATGATACTGGCAGGTAATGATCATTGCACCATTCCCACTTGGCTCACTAAATTTCGTTCTTCTAGGTTCAACGGTTCCTTTGCAGTAACCGTTTTCATGTTTAGGTTTCACTCTGTTTTCTCCTATAAGGATACATGTAGTTGGAACTCTAAATCAAACCCGGTTTGCACTAGCTCTTTGAAACTTGGCACAATAATGTAGTTCCAAGTTCTATCGATATGGTTCGTGTACTATTGAAGTAGCCCCAAGCAGAGAGTGACGAGTATCACTTTCATTGAAAGGGGTTGCCAAGCTTCCAAAAAGCTACGAGTTTCCTGAAATCTCAGCAAACATTTTTTCACCCAATCTTGATGATACTGGCAGGTAATGATCAGTACACCAATCCCACTTGGCTCACCAAATGTCTTTCTTCTAGGTTAAACCGTTCCTTTGCAGTAGCCGTTTTCATGTTTAGGTTTCACTCTGTTTTCTCCTATATGGATACATGTAGTTGGAACTCTAAATCAAACACGGTTTGTGCTAGCTCTTTGAAACTTGGCACAATAATGTAGTTCCAAGTTCTATCGCTATGTTTGGTGTCCTATTGAAGTAGCCCCAAGCAGAGACTGACGAGAATCACTTTCATTGAAAAGGTTGCCAAGCTTCCAAAAAACTACGAGTTTCCTGAAATCTCAGCACACATTTTTTCACCCAATCATGATGATACTGGCAGGTAATGATCAGGACACCAATCCAACTTGGCTCACCAAATTTCGTTCTTCTAGATTAAACCGTTCGTTTGCAGTAACCGTTTTCATGTTTAGGTTTCACTCTGTTTTCTCCTATATGGATACATGTATATGGAACTCAAAATCAAGCACGGTTTGTGCAAGCTCTTTGAAAATTGGCACAATAATATAGTTCCAAGTTCTATCGATATGGTTGGTGTCCTATTGAAGTAGCCCCAAGCAGAGACTGACGAGAACCAGTTTCATTGATAGGGGTTGCCAAGCTTCCAAAAAGCTACGAGTATCCTGAAATCTCAGCAAACATTTTTTCACCCAAACTTGATGATACTGGCAGGTAATGATCAGTGCACCATTCCCACTTGGCTCACCAAATTTCGTTCTTCTAGGTTCAACGGTTCCTTTGCAGTAACCGTTTTCATGTTTAGGTTTCACTCTGTTTTCTCCTATAAGGATACATGTAGTTGGAACTCTAAATCAAACACGGTTTGTGCTAGCTCTTTGAAACTTGGCACAATAATGTAGTTCCAAGTTCTATCGCAATGGTTGTTGTCCTATTGAAGTAGCCCCAAGCAGAGACTGATGAGAATCACTTTCATTGAAAGGGTTGCCAAGCTTCCAAAAAACTACGAGTTTCCGGAAATCTCAGCAAACATTTTTTCACTCAATCTTGATGATACTGGCAGGAAATGATCAGGACACCAATCCCACTTGGCTCACCAAATTTCGTTCTTCTAGATTAAACCGTTCGTTTGCAGTAACCGTTTTCATGTTTAGGTTTCACTCTGTTTTCTCCTATAAGGATACATGTAGTTGGAACTCTAAATCAAACACGGTTTGTGCTAGCTCTTTGAAACTCGGCACAATAATGTAGTTCCAAGTTCTATCACTACGGTTGGTGTCCTATTGAAGTAGACCCAACCAGAGACTGACGAGGATCACTTTCATTGAAAGGGGTTGCCAAGCTTCCAAGAAACTACGAGTTTAATGAAATCTCACCAAACATTTTTTCACCCAATCTTGATGATACAGGCAGGTCATGATCAGTACACCAATCCCACTTGGCTCACCAAATTTCGTTCTTCTAGGTTAAACCGTTCGTTTGCAGTAACCATTTTCAAGTTTAGGTTTCACTCTGTTTTCTCCTATATGGATACATGTATTTGGAACTCAAAATCAAGCACGGTTTGTGCTAGCTCTTTGAAACTTGGCACAATAATGTAGTTCCAAGTTCTATCTCTATGGTTGGTGTCCTATTGAAGTAGCCCCAAGCATAGACTGAGGAGAATCACTTTCATTGAAAGTGGTTGCCAAGCTTCCAAAAAACTACGAGATTCCTGAAATCTCAGCAAACATTTTTTCACCCAATCTTGATGATACTGGCAGGTAATGATCATTACACCAATCCCCACTTGGCTCACCAAATTTCGTTCTTCTAGATTAAACCGTTCGTTTGCAGTAACCGTTTTCATGTTTAGGTTTCACTCTGTTTTCTCCTATATGGATACATGTAGTTGGAACTCTAAATCAAACAGGGTTTGTGCTAGCTCTTTGAAACTTGGCAAAATAATGTAGTTCCAAGTTCTATCGGTACGGTTGGTGTCCTATTGAGTAGCCCCAAGCAGAGACTGACGAGAATCACTTTCATTGAAAGGGGTTGCCAAGCTTCCAAAAAACTACGAGTTTCCGGAAATCTCAGCAAACATTTTTTCACCCAATCTTGATGATACTGGCAGGTAATGATCAGTACACCAATCCCACTTGGTTCACCAAATTTCGTTCTTCTAGGTTAAACGGTTCCTTTGCAGTAACCGTTTTCATGTTTAGGTATCACTCTGTTTTCTCCTATATGGATACATGTAGTTGGAACTCTAAATCAAACACGGTTTGTGCTAGCTCTTTGAAACTTAGCACAATAATGTAGTTCCAAGTTCTATCGCTATGGTTGGTGTCCTATTGAAGTAGCCCCAAGCAGAGACTGATGAGAATCACTTTCATTGAAAGGGTTGCCAAGCTTCCAAAAAACTATGAGTTTCCTGAAATCTCAGCAAACATTTTTTCACCCAATCTTGATGATACTGGCAGGTAATGATCAGTACACCAATCCCACTTGGCTCACCAAATTTCGTTCTTCTCCGTTATACCGTTCCTTTGCAGTAACCGTTTTCACGTTTAGGTTTCACTCTGTTTTCTCCTATATGGATACATGTAATTGGAACTCTAAATCAAACACGGTTTATGCTAGCTCTTTGAAACTTGGCACAATAATGTAGTTTCAAGTTCTATCGCTATTGTTTGTGTCCTATTGAAGTAGCCCCAAGCAGAGACTGGACGGGAATCACTTTAATTGAAAGGGTTGCCAACCTACCAAAAAACTACGAGTTTCCTGAAATCTCAGCAAACATTTTTTCACCCGATCTTGATGATACTGGCAGATAATGATCAGTACACCAATCCCACTTGGCTCACCAAATTTCGTTCTTCTAGGTTAAACCGTTCATTTGCAGTAACCGTTTTCATGTTTAGGTTTCACTCTGTTTTCTCCTATATGGATACATGTAGTTGGAACTCTAAATCAATCACGGTTTGTGCTAGCTCTTTGAAACTTGAAAATAATGTAATTCCAAGTTCTATCGCTATGGTTGGTGTCCTATTGAAGTAGCCCCAAGCAGAGACTGACGAGAATCACTTTCATTGAAAGGGTTGCCAAGCTTCCAAAAAACTACGAGTTTCCGGAAATCTCAGCACACATTTTTTCACCCAATCATGATGATACTGGCAGGTAATGATCAGGACACCAATCCAACTTGGCTCACCAAATTTCGTTCTTATAGATTAAACCGTTCGTTTTCAGTAACCGTTTTTATGTTTAGGTTTCACTCTGTTTTCTCCTATATGGATACATGTATATGGAACTCAAAATCAAGCACGGTTTGTGCTAGCTCTTTGAAAATTGGCACAATAATGTAGTTCCAAGTTCTATCGATATGGTTGGTGTCCTATTGAAGTAGCCCCAAGCAGAGACTGACGAGAACCAGTTTCATTGATAGGGGTTGCCAAGCTCCCAAAAAGCTACGAGTATCCTGAAATCTCAGCAAACATTTTTTCACCCAAACTTGATGATACTGGCAGGTAATGATCAGTGCACCATTCCCACTTGGCTCACCAAATTTCGTTCTTCTAGGTTCAACGGTTCCTTTGCAGTAACCGTTTTCATGTTTAGGTTACACTCTGTTTTCTCTTATAAGGATACATGTAGTTGGAACTCTAAATCAAACACGGTTTGTGCTAGCTCTTTGAAACTTGGCACAATAATGTAGTTCGAAGTTCTATCACTATGGTTGGTGTCCAATTGAAGTAGCCCAAGCAGAGAGTGACGAGAATCACTTTCATTGAAAGGGGTTGCCAAGCTTCCAAAAAACTACGAGTTTCCTGAAATCTCAGCAAACATTTTTTCACCCAATCTTGATGATACTGGCAGGTAATGATCAGGACACCAATCCCACTTGGCTCACCAAATTTCGTTCTTCTAGATTAAACCGTTCGTTTGCATTAACCGTTTTCATGTTTAGGTTTCACTCTGTTTTCTCCTATATGGATACATGTAGTTGGAACTCTAAATCAAACCCGGTTTGCACTAGCTCTTTGAAACTTGGCACAATAATGTAGTTCCAAGTTCTATCGATATGGTTGGTGTACTATTGAAGTAGCCCCAAGCAGAGAGTGACGAGTATCACTTTCATTGAAAGGGGTTGCCAAGCTTCCAAAAAGCTACGAGTTTCCTGAAATCTCAGCAAATATTTTTTCACCCAATCTTGATGATACTGGCAGGTAATGATCAGTACACCAATCCCACTTGGCTCACCAAATGTCTTTCTTCTAGGTTAAACCGTTCCTTTGCAGTAGCCGTTTTCATGTTTAGGTTTCACTCTGTTTTCTCCTATATGGATACATGTAGTTGGAACTCTAAATCAAACACGGTTTGTGCTAGCTCTTTGAAACTTGGCACAATAATGTAGTTCCAAGTTCTATCGCTATGTTTGGTGTCCTATTGAAGTAGCCCCAAGCAGAGACTGACGAGAATCACTTTCATTGAAAAGGTTGCCAAGCTTCCAAAAAACTACGAGTTTCCTGAAATCTCAGCACACATTTTTTCACCCAATCATGATGATACTGGCAGGTAATGATCAGGACACCAATCCAACTTGGCTCACCAAATTTCGTTCTTCTAGATTAAACCGTTCGTTTGCAGTAACCGTTTTCATGTTTAGGTTTCACTCTGTTTTCTCCTATATGGATACATGTATATGGAACTCAAAATCAAGCACGGTTTGTGCAAGCTCTTTGAAAATTGGCACAATAATGTAGTTCCAAGTTCTATCGATATGGTTGGTGTCCTATTGAAGTAGCCCCAAGCAGAGACTGACGAGAACCAGTTTCATTGATAGGGGTTGCCAAGCTTCCAAAAAGCTACGAGTATCCTGAAATCTCAGCAAACATTTTTTCACCCAAACTTGATGATACTGGCAGGTAATGATCAGTGCACCATTCCCACTTGGCTCACTAAATTTCGTTCTTCTAGGTTCAACGGTTCCTTTGCAGTAACCGTTTTCATGTTTAGGTTTCACTCTGTTTTCTCCTATAAGGATACATGTAGTTGGAACTCTAAATCAAACCCGGTTTGCACTAGCTCTTTGAAACTTGGCACAATAATGTAGTTCCAAGTTCTATCGATATGGTTCGTGTACTATTGAAGTAGCCCCAAGCAGAGAGTGACGAGTATCACTTTCATTGAAAGGGGTTGCCAAGCTTCCAAAAAGCTACGAGTTTCCTGAAATCTCAGCAAACATTTTTTCACCCAATCTTGATGATACTGGCAGGTAATGATCAGTACACCAATCCGACTTGGCTCACCAAATGTCTTTCTTCTAGGTTAAACCGTTCCTTTGCAGTAGCCGTTTTCATGTTTAGGTTTCACTCTGTTTTCTCCTATATGGATACATGTAGTTGGAACTCTAAATCAAACACGGTTTGTGCTAGCTCTTTGAAACTTGGCACAATAATGTAGTTCCAAGTTCTATCGCTATGTTTGGTGTCCTATTGAAGTAGCCCCAAGCAGAGACTGACGAGAATCACTTTCATTGAAAAGGTTCCCAAGCTTCCAAAAAACTACGAGTTTCCTGAAATCTCAGCACACATTTTTTCACCCAATCATGATGATACTGGCAGGTAATGATCAGGACACCAATCCAACTTGGCTCACCAAATTTCGTTCTTCTAGATTAAACCGTTCGTTTGCAGTAACCGTTTTCATGTTTAGGTTTCACTCTGTTTTCTCCTATATGGATACATGTATATGGAACTCAAAATCAAGCACGGTTTGTGCAAGCTCTTTGAAAATTGGCACAATAATATAGTTCCAAGTTCTATCGATATGGTTGGTGTCCTATTGAAGTAGCCCAAGCAGAGACTGACGAGAACCAGTTTCATTGATAGGGGTTGCCAAGCTTCCAAAAAGCTACGAGTATCCTGAAATCTCAGCAAACATTTTTTCACCCAAACTTGATGATACTGGCAGGTAATGATCAGTGCACCATTCCCACTTGGCTCACCAAATTTCGTTCTTCTAGGTTCAACGGTTCCTTTGCAGTAACCATTTTCATGTTTAGGTTTCACTCTGTTTTCTCCTATAAGGATACATGTAGTTGGAACTCTAAATCAAACACGGTTTGTGCTAGCTCTTTGAAACTTGGCACAATAATGTAGTTCCAAGTTCTATCGCAATGGTTGTTGTCCTATTGAAGTAGCCCCAAGCAGAGACTGATGAGAATCACTTTCATTGAAAGGGTTGCCAAGCTTCCAAAAAACTACGAGTTTCCGGAAATCTCAGCAAACATTTTTTCACTCAATCTTGATGATACTGGCAGGAAATGATCAGGACACCAATCCCACTTGGCTCACCAAATTTCGTTCTTCTAGATTAAACCGTTCGTTTGCAGTAACCGTTTTCATGTTTAGGTGTCACTCTGTTTTCTCCTATAAGGATACATGTAGTTGGAACTCTAAATCAAACACGGTTTGTGCTAGCTCTTTGAAACTCGGCACAATAATGTAGTTCCAAGTTCTATCGCTACGGTTGGTGTCCTATTGAAGTAGACCCAACCAGAGACTGACGAGGATCACTTTCATTGAAAGGGGTTGCCAAGCTTCCAAGAAACTACGAGTTTAATGAAATCTCACCAAACATTTTTTCACCCAATCTTGATGATACAGGCAGGTCATGATCAGTACACCAATCCCACTTGGCTCACCAAATTTCGTTCTTCTAGGTTAAACCGTTCGTTTGCAGTAACCATTTTCAAGTTTAGGTTTCACTCTGTTTTCTCCTATATGGATACATGTATTTGGAACTCAAAATCAAGCACGGTTTGTGCTAGCTCTTTGAAACTTGGCACAATAATGTAGTTCCAAGTTCTATCTCTATGGTTGGTGTCCTATTGAAGTAGCCCCAAGCATAGACTGAGGAGAATCACTTTCATTGAAAGTGGTTGCCAAGCTTCCAAAAAACTACGAGATTCCTGAAATCTCAGCAAACATTTTTTCACCCAATCTTGATGATACTGGCAGGTAATGATCATTACACCAATCCCACTTGGCTCACCAAATTTCGTTCTTCTAGATTAAACCGTTCGTTTGCAGTAACCGTTTTCATGTTTAGGTTTCACTCTGTTTTCTCCTTTATGGATACATGTAGTTGGAACTCAAAATCAAACACGGTTTGTGCTAGCTCTTTGAAACTTGGCAAAATAATGTAGTTCCAAGTTCTATCGGTACGGTTGGTGTCCTATTGAGTAGCCCCAAGCAGAGACTCACGAGAATCACTTTCATTGAAAGGGGTTGCCAAGCTTCAAAAAACTACGAGTTTCCTGAAATCTCAGCAAACATTTTTTCACCCAATCTTGATGATACTGGCAGGTAATGATCAGTACACCAATCCCACTTGGCTCACCAAATTTCGTTCTTCTAGGTTAAACCGTTCCTTTGCAGTAACCGTTTTCATGTTTAGGTTTCACTCTGTTTTCTCCTATATGGATACATGTAGTTGGAACTCTAAATCAAACACGGTTTGTGCTAGCTCTTTGAAACTTGGCACAATAATGTAGTTATAAGTTCTATCGCTATGGTTGGTGTACTATTGAAGTAGCCCCAAGCAGAGACTGACGAGAATCACTTTCATTGAAAGGGGTTGCCAAGCTTCCAAAAAACTACGAGTTTCCGGAAATCTCAGCAAACATTTTTTCACCCAATCTTGATGATACTGGCAGGTAATGATCAGTACACCAATCCCACTTGGTTCACCAAATTTCGTTCTTCTAGGTTAAACCGTTCCTTTGCAGTAACCGTTTTCATGTTTAGGTATCACTCTGTTTTCTCCTATATGGATACATGTAGTTGGAACTCTAAATCAAACACGGTTTGTGCTAGCTCTTTGAAACTTAGCACAATAATGTAGTTCCAAGTTCTATCGCTATGGTTGGTGTCCTATTGAAGTAGCCCCAAGCAGAGACTGATGAGAATCACTTTCATTGAAAGGGGTTGCCAAGCTTCCAAAAAACTATGAGTTTCCTGAAATCTCAGCAAACATTTTTTCACCCAATCTTGATGATACTGGCAGGTAATGATCAGTACACCAATCCCACTTGGCTCACCAAATTTCGTTCTTCTCCGTTATACCGTTCCTTTGCAGTAACCGTTTTCACGTTTAGGTTTCACTCTGTTTTCTCCTATATGGATACATGTAGTTGGAACTCTAAATCAAACACGGTTTATGCTAGCTCTTTGAAACTTGGCACAATAATGTAGTTTCAAGTTCTATCGCTATTGTTTGTGTCCTATTGAAGTAGCCCCAAGCAGAGACTGACGGGAATCACTTTAATTGAAAGGGTTGCCAACCTACCAAAAATCTACGAGTTTCCTGAAATCTCAGCAAACATTTTTTCACCCGATCTTGATGATACTGGCAGATAATGATCAGTACACCAATCCCACTTGGCTCACCAAATTTCGTTCTTCTAGGTTAAACCGTTCATTTGCAGTAACCGTTTTCATGTTTAGGTTTCACTCTGTTTTCTCCTATATGGATACATGTAGTTGGAACTCTAAATCAATCACGGTTTGTGCTAGCTCTTTGAAACTTGAAAATAATGTAATTCCAAGTTCTATCGCTATGGTTGGTGTCCTATTGAAGTAGCCCCAATCAGAGACTGACGAGAATCACTTTCATTGAAAGGGTTGCCAAGCTTCCAAAAAACTACGAGTTTCCGGAAATCTCAGCACACATTTTTTCACCCAATCATGATGATACTGGCAGGTAATGATCAGGACACCAATCCAACTTGGCTCACCAAATTTCGTTCTTATAGATTAAACCGTTCGTTTTCAGTAACCGTTTTTATGTTTAGGTTTCACTCTGTTTTCTCCTATATGGATACATGTATATGGAACTCAAAATCAAGCACGGTTTGTGCTAGCTCTTTGAAAATTGGCACAATAATGTAGTTCCAAGTTCTATCGATATGGTTGGTGTCCTATTGAAGTAGCCCCAAGCAGAGACTGACGAGAACCAGTTTCATTGATAGGGGTTGCCAAGCTTCCAAAAAGCTACGAGTATCCTGAAATCTCAGCAAACATTTTTTCACCCAAACTTGATGATACTGGCAGGTAATGATCAGTGCACCATTCCCACTTGGCTCACCAAATTTCGTTCTTCTAGGTTCAACGGTTTCCTTTGCAGTAACCGTTTTCATGTTTAGGTTTCACTCTGTTTTCTCCTATAAGGATACATGTAGTTGGAACTCTAAATCAAACACGGTTTGTGCTAGCTCTTTGAAACTTGGCACAATAATGTAGTTCGAAGTTCTATCACTATGGTTGGTGTCCAATTGAAGTAGCCCCAAGCAGAGAGTGACGAGAATCACTTTCATTGAAAGGGGTTGCCAAGCTTCCAAAAAACTACGAGTTTCCTGAAATCTCAGCAAACATTTTTTCACCCAATCTTGATGATACTGGCAGGTAATGATCAGGACACCAATCCCACTTGGCTCACCAAATTTCGTTCTTCTAGATTAAACCGTTCGTTTGCATTAACCGTTTTCATGTTTAGGTTTCACTCTGTTTTCTCCTATATGGATACATGTAGTTGGAACTCTAAATCAAACCCGGTTTGCACTAGCTCTTTGAAACTTGGCACAATAATGTAGTTCCAAGTTCTATCGATATGGTCGGTTTACTATTGAAGTAGCCCCAAGCAGAGAGTGACGAGTATCACTTTCATTGAAAGGGGTTGCCAAGCTTCCAAAAAGCTACGAGTTTCCTGAAATCTCAGCAAACATTTTTTCACCCAATCTTGATGATACTGGCAGGTAATGATCAGTACACCAATCCCACTTGGCTCACCAAATGTCTTTCGTCTAGGTTAAACCGTTCCTTTGCAGTAGCCGTTTTCATGTTTAGGTTTCACTCTGTTTTCTCCTATATGGATACATGTAGTTGGAACTCTAAATCAAACACGGTTTGTGCTAGCTCTTTGAAACTTGGCACAATAATGTAGTTCCAAGTTCTATCGCTATGTTTGGTGTCCTATTGAAGTAGCCCCAAGCAGAGACTGACGAGAATCACTTTCATTGAAAAGGTTGCCAAGCTTCCAAAAAACTACGAGTTTCCTGAAATCTCAGCACACATTTTTTCACCCAATCATGATGATACTGGCAGGTAATGATCAGGACACCAATCCAACTTGGCTCACCAAATTTCGTTCTTCTAGATTAAACCGTTCGTTTGCAGTAACCGTTTTCATGTTTAGGTTTCACTCTGTTTTCTCCTATATGGATACATGTATATGGAACTCAAAATCAAGCACGGTTTGTGCAAGCTCTTTGAAAATTGGCACAATAATGTAATTCCAAGTTCTATCGATATGGTTGGTGTCCTATTGAAGTAGCCCAAAGCAGAGACTGACGAGAACCAGTTTCATTGATAGGGGTTGCCAAGCTTCCAAAAAGCTACGAGTATCCTGAAATCTCAGCAAACATTTTTTCACCCAAACTTGATGATACTGGCAGGTAATGATCAGTGCACCATTCCCACTTGGCTCACCAAATTTCGATCTTCTAGGTTCAACGATTCCTTTGCAGTAACCGTTTTCATGTTTAGGTTTCACTCTGTTTTCTCCTATAAGGATACATGTAGTTGGAACTCTAAATCAAACCCGGTTTGCACTAGCTCTTTGAAACTTGGCACAATAATGTAGTTCCAAGTTCTATCGATATGGTTCGTGTACTATTGAAGTAGCCCCAAGCAGAGAGTGACGAGTATCACTTTCATTGAAAGGGGTTGCCAAGCTTCCAAAAAGCTACGAGTTTCCTGAAATCTCAGCAAACATTTTTTCACCCAATCTTGATGATACTGGCAGGTAATGATCAGTACACCAATCCCACTTGGCTCACCAAATGTCTTTCGTCTAGGTTAAACCGTTCCTTTGCAGTAGCCGTTTTCATGTTTAGGTTTCACTCTGTTTTCTCCTATATGGATACATGTAGTTGGAACTCTAAATCAAACCCGGTTTGCACTAGCTCTTTGAAACTTGGCACAATAATGTAGTTCCAAGTTCTATCGATATGGTCGGTTTACTATTGAAGTAGCCCCAAGCAGAGAGTGACGAGTATCACTTTCATTGAAAGGGGTTGCCAAGCTTCCAAAAAGCTACGAGTTTCCTGAAATCTCAGCAAACATTTTTTCACCCAATCTTGATGATACTGGCAGGTAATGATCAGTACACCAATCCCACTTGGCTCACCAAATGTCTTTCGTCTAGGTTAAACCGTTCCTTTGCAGTAGCCGTTTTCATGTTTAGGTTTCACTCTGTTTTCTCCTATATGGATACATGTAGTTGGAACTCTAAATCAAACACGGTTTGTGCTAGCTCTTTGAAACTTGGCACAATAATGTAGTTCCAAGTTCTATCGCTATGTTTGGTGTCCTATTGAAGTAGCCCCAAGCAGAGACTGACGAGAATCACTTTCATTGAAAAGGTTGCCAAGCTTCCAAAAAACTACGAGTTTCCTGAAATCTCAGCACACATTTTTTCACCCAATCATGATGATACTGGCAGGTAATGATCAGGACACCAATCCAACTTGGCTCACCAAATTTCGTTCTTCTAGATTAAACCGTTCGTTTGCAGTAACCGTTTTCATGTTTAGGTTTCACTCTGTTTTCTCCTATATGGATACATGTATATGGAACTCAAAATCAAGCACGGTTTGTGCAAGCTCTTTGAAAATTGGCACAATAATGTAATTCCAAGTTCTATCGATATGGTTGGTGTCCTATTGAAGTAGCCCAAAGCAGAGACTGACGAGAACCAGTTTCATTGATAGGGGTTGCCAAGCTTCCAAAAAGCTACGAGTATCCTGAAATCTCAGCAAACATTTTTTCACCCAAACTTGATGATACTGGCAGGTAATGATCAGTGCACCATTCCCACTTGGCTCACCAAATTTCGATCTTCTAGGTTCAACGATTCCTTTAACCGTTTTCATGTTTAGGTTTCACTCTGTTTTCTCCTATAAGGATACATGTAGTTGGAACTCTAAATCAAACCCGGTTTGCACTAGCTCTTTGAAACTTGGCCACAATAATGTAGTTCCAAGTTCTATCGATATGGTTCGTGTACTATTGAAGTAGCCCCAAGCAGAGAGTGACGAGTATCACTTTCATTGAAAGGGGTTGCCAAGCTTCCAAAAAGCTACGAGTTTCCTGAAATCTCAGCAAACATTTTTTCACCCAATCTTGATGATACTGGCAGGTAATGATCAGTACACCAATCGCACTTGGCTCACCAAATGGTCTTTCTTCTAGGTTAAACCGTTCCTTTGCAGTAGCCGTTTTCATGTTTAGGTTTCACTCTGTTTTCTCCTATATGGATACATGTAGTTGGAACTCTAAATCAAACACGGTTTGTGCTAGCTCTTTGAAACTTGGCACAATATGTAGTTCCAAGTTCTATCGCTATGTTTGGTGTCCTATTGAAAGTAGCCCCAAGCAGAGACTGACGAGATCACTTTCATTGAAAAGGTTGCCAAGCTTCCAAAAAACTACGAGTTTCCTGAAATCTCAGCACACATTTTTTCATCCAATCATGATGATACTGGCAGGTAATGATCAGGACACCAATCCAACTTGGCTCACCAAATTTCGTTCTTCTAGATTAAACCGTTCGTTTGCAGTAACCGTTTTCATGTTTAGGTTTCACTCTGTTTTCTCCTATATGGATACATGTATATGGAACTCAAAATCAAGCACGGTTTGTGCAAGCTCTTGAAAATTGGCACAATAATGTAGTTCCAAGTTCTATCGATATGGTTGGTGTCCTATTGAAGTAGCCCCAAGCAGAGACTGACGAGAACCAGTTTCATTGATAGGGGTTGCCAGCTTCCAAAAAGCTACGAGTAGCCTGAAATCTCAGCAAACATTTTTCACCCAAACTTGATGATACTGGCAGGTAATGATCAGTGCACCATTCCCACTTGGCTCACCAAATTTCGTTCTTCTAGGTTCAACGGTTCCTTTGCAGTAACCGTTTTCATGTTTAGGTTTCACTCTGTTTTCTCCTATAAGGATACATGTAGTTGGAACTCTAAATCAAACACGGTTTGTGCTAGCTCTTTGAAACTTGGCACAATAATGTAGTTCCAAGTTCTATCGCAATGGTTGTTGTCCTATTGATGTAGCCCCAAGCAGAGACTGATGAGAATCACTTTCATTGAAAGGGTTGCCAAGCTTCCAAAAACTACGAGTTTCCGGAAATCTCAGCAAACATTTTTCACTCAATCTTGATCATACTGGCAGGAAATGATCAGGACACCAATCCCACTTGGCTCACCAAATTTCGTTCTTCTAGATTAAACCGTTCGTTTGCAGTAACCGTTTTCATGTTTAGGTTTCACTCTGTTTTCTCCTATAAGGATACATGTAGTTGGAACTCTAAATCAAACACGGTTTGTGCTAGCTCTTTGAAACTTGGCACAATAATATAGTTCCAAGTTCTATCACTATGGTTGGTGTCCTATTGAAGTATCCCCAAGCAGAGACTGACGAGAATCACTTTCATTGAAAGGGGTTGCCAAGCTTCCAAAAATTACGAGTTTCCTGAAATCTCAGCAAACATTTTTTCACCCAATCTTTATGATACTGGCAGGTAATGATCAGGACACCAATCCCACTTGGCTCACCAAATTTCGTTCTTCTAGGTTAAACGTTCCTTTGCAGTAACCATTTTCATGTTTAGGTTTCACTCTGTTTCCTCCTATAAGGATACATGTAGTTGGAACTCTAAATCAAAAACGGTTTGTGCTAGCTCTTTGAATCTGGGCACAATAATGTAGTTCCAAGTTCTATCGATATGGTTGGTGTCCTATTGAAGTAGCCCCAAGCAGAGACTGACGAGAATCACTTTCACTGATAGGGGTTGCCAAGCTTCCAAAAAGCGACAAGTATCCTGAAATCTCAGCAAAACATTTTTTTCACCCAAACTTGATGATACTGGCAGGTAATGATCAGTGCACCAATCCCACTTGGCTCACCAAATTTCGTTCTTCTAGGTTAAACCGTTTCTTTGCAGTAACCGTTTTCATGTTTAGGTTTCACTCTGTTTTCTCCTATATGGATACATGTAGTTGGAACTCTAAATCAAACACTGTTTGTGCTAGCTCTTTGAAACTTGGCAAAATAATGTAGTTCCAAGTTCTATCGCTATGGTTGGTGTCCTATTGAGTAGCCCCAAGCAGAGACTCACGAGATCACTTTCATTGAAAGGGGTTGCCAAGCTTCCAAAAAACTACGAGTTTCCTGAAATCTCAGCAAACATTTTTTCACCCAATCTTGATGATACTGGCAGGTAATGATCAGTACACCAATCCCACTTGGCTCACCAAATTTCGTTCTTCTCCGTTAAACCGTTACTTTGCAGTAACCGTTTTCACGTTTAGGTTTCACTCTGTTTTCTCCTATATGGATACATGTAGTTGGAACTCTAAATCAAACACGGTTAGTGCTAGCTCTTTGAAACTTGGCACAATAATGTAGTTTCAAGTTCTATCGCTATTGTTTGTGTCCTATTGAAGTAGCCCCAAGCAGAGACTGACGAGAATCACTTTCATTGAAAGGGTTGCCAAGCTACCAAAAAACTACGAGTTTCCTGAAATCTCAGCAAACATTTTTTCACCCAATCTTGATGATACTGGCAGATAATGATCAGTACACCAATCCCACTTGGCTCACCAAATTTCGTTCTTCTCGTTAAACAGTTCCTTTGCAGTAACCGTTTCATGTTTAGGTTTCACTCTGTTTTCTCCAATATGGAATACATGTAGTTGGAACACTAAATCAAACACGGTTTGTGCTAGCTCTTGAAACTTGGCACAACATGTAGTTCCACGTTCTATCGATATGATTTTTGTCCTATTGAAGTAGCCCAAGCAGAGACTGAAGAGAATCACTTTCATTGAAAGGGGTTGCCAAGCTTCCAAAAAGCTACGAGTTTCCTGAAATCTCAGCAAACATTTTTTCACCCAATCTTGATGATACTGGCAGGTAATGATCAGTACACCAATCCGACTTGGCTCACCAAATTTCGTTCTTCTAGGTTAAACCGTTCCTTTGCAGTAACCGTTTTCATGTTTAGGTTTCACTCTGTTTTCTCCTATATGGATACATGTAGTTGGAACTCTAAATCAAACACGGTTTGTGCTAGCTCTTTGAAACTTGGCAACAATAATGTAGTTCGAAGTTCTATCACTATGGTTGGTGTCCAATTGAAGTATCCCCAAGCAGAGGACTGACGAGAATCACTTTCATTGAAAGGGGTTGCCAAGCTTCCAAAAAAATACGAGTTTCCTGAAATCTCAGCAAACATTTTTTCACCCAATCTTTATGATACTGGCAGGTAATGATCAGGACCCCAATCCCACTTGGCTCACCAAATTTAGTTCTTCTAGGTTAAACCGTTCCTTTGCAGTAACCGTTTTCATGTTTAGGTTTCACTCTGTTTTCTCCTATAAGGATACATGTAGTTGGAAACTCTAAATCAAACACGGTTTGTGCTAGCTCTTTGAAACTTGGCACAATAATGTAGTTCCAAGTTCTATCGATATGGTTGGTGTCCTATTGAAGTAGCCCAAGCAGAGACTGACGAGAATCACTTTCACTGATAGGGGTTGCCAAGCTTCCAAAAAGCGAAAAGTATCCTGAAATCTCAGCAAACATTTTTTCAACCAAACTTGATGATACTGGCAGGTAATGATCAGTGCACCAATCCCACTTGGCTCACCAAATTCCGTTCTTCTAGGTTAAACCGTTCCTTTGCAGTAACCGTTTTCATGTTTAGGTTTCACTCTGTTTTCTCCTATATGGATACATGTAGTTGGAACTCTAAATCAAACACGGTTTGTGCTAGCTCTTTGAAACTTAGCACTATAATGTAGTTCCAAGTTCTATCGCTATGTTTGGTGTCCTATTGAAGTAGCCCCAAGCAGAGACTGACGAGAATCACTTTCACTGATAGGGGTTGCCAAGCTTCCAAAAGCGACAAGTATCCTGAAATCTCAGCAAACATTTTTCACCCAAACTTGATGATACTAGCAGGTAATGATCAGTGCACCAATCCCACTTGGCTCACCAAATTCCGTTCTTCTAGTTAAACCGTTCCTTTGCAGTAACCGTTTTCATGTTTAGGTTTCACTCTGTTTTCTCCTATATGGATACATGTAGTTGGAACTCTAAATCAACACCGTTTGGGCTAGCTCTTTGAAACTTGGCACAATAAATGTAGTTCGAAGTTCTATCACTATGGTTGGTGTCCAATTGAAGTATCCCCAAGCAGAGACTGACGAGAATCACTTTCATTGAAAGGGTTGCCAAGCTTCCAAAAAAATACGAGTTTCCTGAATCTCAGCAAACATTTTTATCACCCAATCTTGATGATACTGGCAGGTAATGATCAGTACACCAATCCCACTTGGCTCACCAAATTTCGTTCTTCTCCGTTATACCGTTTCCTTTGCAGTAACGTTTTCACGTTTAGGTTTCACTCTGTTTTCTCCTATATGGATACATGTAGTTGGAACTCTAAATCAAACACGGTTTATGCTAGCTCTTTGAAACTTGGCACAATAATGTAGTTTCAAGTTCTATCGCTATTGTTTGTGTCCCTATTGAAGTAGCCCCAAGCAGAGACTGACGGGAATCACTTTAATTGAAAGGGTTGCCAACCTACCAAAAAACTACGAGTTTCCTGAAATCTCAGCAAACATTTTTTCACCCGATCTTGATGATACTGGCAGATAATGATCAGTACACCAATCCCACTTGGCTCACCAAATTTCGTTCTTCTAGGTTAAACCGTTCATTTGCAGTAACCGTTTTCATGTTTAGGTTCACTCTGTTTTCTCCTATATGGATACATGTAGTTGGAACTCTAAATCAATCACGGTTTGTGCTAGCTCTTGGAAACTTGAAAATAATGTAATTCCAAGTTCTATCGCTATGGTTGGTGTCCTATTGAAGTAGCCCCCAAGCAGAGACTGACGAGAATCACTTTCATTGAAAGGTGCCAAGCTTCCAAAAAAACTACGAGTTTCCGGAAATCTCAGCACACATTTTTCACCCAATCATGATGATACTGGCAGGTAATGATCAGGACACCAATCCAACTTGGCTCACCAAATTTCGTTCTTGTAGATTAAACCGTTCGTTTTCAGTAACCGTTTTCATGTTTAGGTTTCACTCTGTTTTCTCCTATATGGATACATGTATATGGAACTCAAAATCAAGCACGGTTTGTGCTAGCTCTTTGAAAATTGGCACAATAATGTAGTTCCAAGTTCTATCGATATGGTTGGTGTCCTATTGAAGTAGCCCCAAGCAGAGACTGACGAGAACCAGTTTCATTGATAGGGGTTGCCAAGCTTCCAAAAAGCTACGAGTATCCTGAAATCTCAGCAAACATTTTTTCACCCAAACTTGATGATACTGGCAGGTAATGATCAGTGCACCATTCCCACTTGGCTCACCAAATTTCGTTCTTCTAGGTTCAACGGTTCCTTTGCAGTAACCGTTTTCATGTTTAGGTTTCACTCTGTTTTCTCCTATATGGATACATGTAGTTGGAACTCTAAATCAAACACCGGTTTGTGCTAGCTCTTTGAAACTTGGCACAATAATGTAGTTCGAAGTTCTATCACTATGGTTGGTGTCACATTGAAGTAGCCCCAAGCAGAGAGTGACGAGAATCACTTTCATTGAAAGGGGTTGCCAAGCTTCCAAAAAACTACGAGTTTCCTGAAATCTCAGCAAACATTTTTTCACCCAATCTTGATGATACTGGCAGGTAATGATCAGGACACCAATCCCACTTGGCTCACCAAATTTCGTTCTTCTAGATAAACCGTTCGTTTGCATTAACCGTTTTCATGTTTAGGTTTCACTCTGTTTTCTCCTATATGGATACATGTAGTTGGAACTCTAAATCAAACCCGGTTTGCACTAGCTCTTTGAAAATTGCACAATAATGTAGGTTCCAAGTTCTATCGATATGGTCGGTTTACTATTGAAGTAGCCCCAAGCAGAGAGTGACGAGTATCACTTTCATTGAAAGGGGTTGCCAAGCTTCCAAAAAGCTACGAGTTTCCTGAAATCTCAGCAAACATTTTTTCACCCAATCTTGATGATACTGGCAGGTAATGATCAGTACACCAATCCCACTTGGCTCACCAAATGTCTTTCTTCTAGGTTAAACCGTTCCTTTGCAGTAGCCGTTTTCATGTTTAGGTTTCACTCTGCTTTCTCCTATATGGATACATGTAGTTGGAACTCTAAATCAAACACGGTTTGTGCTAGCTCTTTGAAACTTGGCACAATAATGTAGTTCCAAGTTCTATCGCTATGTTTGGTGTCCTATTGAAGTAGCCCCAAGCAGAGACTGACGAGAATCACTTTCATTGAAAGGTTGCCAAGCTTCCAAAAACTACGAGTTTCCTGAAATCTCAGCACACATTTTTTCACCCAATCATGATGATACTGGCAGGTAATGATCAGGACACAATCCAACTTGGCTCACCAAATTTCGTTCTTCTAGATTAAACCGTTCGTTTGCAGTAACCGTTTTCATGTTATGTTTCACTCTGTTTTCTCCTATATGGATACATGTATATGGAACTGAAAATCAAGCACGGTTTGTGCAAGCTCTTTGAAAATTGGCACAATAATGTAGTTCCAAGTTCTATCGATATGGTTGGTGTCCTATTGAAGTAGCCCCAAGCAGAGGACTGACGAGAACAAGTTTCATTGATAGGGGTTGCCAAGCTTCCAAAAAGCTACGAGTATCCTGAAATCTCAGCAAACATTTTTCACCCAAACTTGATGATACTGGCAGGTAATGATCAGTGCACCATTCCCACTTGGCGCACCAAATTTCGTTCTTCTAGGTTCAACGGTTCCTTTGCAGTAACCGTTTTTCATGTTTAGGTTTCACTCTGTTTTCTCTATAAGGATACATGTAGTTGGAACTCTAATCAAACACGGTTTGTGCTAGCTCTTTGAAACTTGGCACAATAATGTAGTTCCAAGTCTATCGCAATGGTTGTTGGTCCTATTGAAGTAGCCCAAGCAGAGACTGATGAAGAATCACTTTCATTGAAAGGGTTGCCAAGCTTCCAAAAACTACGAGTTTCCGGAAATCTCAGCAAACCATTTTTTCACTCAATCTTGATCATACTGGCAGGAAATGATCAGGACACCAATCCCACTTGGCTCACCCAAATTTCGTTCTTCTAGATTAAACCGTTCGTTTGCAGTAACCGTTTTCATGTTTAGGTTTCACTCTGTTTTCTCCTATAAGGATACATGTAGTTGGAACTCTAAATCAAACACGGTTTGTGCTAGCTCTTTGAAACTTGGCACAATAATGTAGTTCCAAGTTCTATCACTATGGTTGGTGTCCTATTGAAGTATCCCCAAGCAGAGACTGACGAGAATCACTTTCATTGAAAGGGGTTGCCAAGCTTCCAAAAAACTACGAGTTTCCTGAAATCTCAGCAAACATTTTTTCACCCAATCTTTATGATACTGGCAGGTTAATGATCAGGACACCAATCCCACTTGGCTCACCAAATTTCGTTCTTCTAGGTTAAACCGTTCCTTTGCAGTAACCATTTTCATGTTTAGGTTTCACTCTGTTTCTCCTATAAGGATACATGTAGTTGGAACTCTAAATCAAAAACGGTTTGTGCTAGCTCTTTGAATCTTGGCACAATAATGTAGTTCCAAGTTCTATCGATATGGTTGGTGTCCTATTGAAGGTAGCCCCAAGCAGAGACTGACGAGAATCACTTTCACTGATAGGGGTTGCCAAGCTTCCAAAAAGCGACAAGTATCCTGAAATCTCAGCAAACATTTTTTCACCCAAACTTGATGATACTGGCAGGTAATGATCAGTGCACCAATCCCACTTGGCTCACCAAATTTCGTTTCTTCTAGTTAAACCGTTTCTTTGCAGTAACCGTTTTCATGTTTAGGTTTCACTCTGTTTTTCTCCTATATGGATACATGTAGTTGGAACTCTAAATCAAACACGGTTTGTGCTAGCTCTTTGAAACTTGGCACAATAATGTAGTTCCCAAGTTCTATCGCTATGGTTGGTGTCTATTGAAGTAGCCCCAAGCAGAGGACTGATGAGAATCACTTTCATTGAAAGGGGTTGCTAAGCTTCCAAAAAACTACGAGTTTCCTGAAATCTCAGCAAACATTTTTTCACCCAATCTTGATGATACTGGCAGGTAATGATCAGTACACCAATCCCACTTGGCTCCACCAAATTTCGTTCTTCTCCATTAAACCGTTCCTTTGCAGTAACCGTTTTCACGTTTAGGTTTCACTCTGTTTTCTCCTATATGGATACATGTAGTTGGAACTCTAAATCAAACACGGTTGTGCTAGCTCTTGAAACTTGGCACAATAATGTAGTTTCAAGATTCTATCGCTATTGTTTGTGTCCTATTGAAGTAGCCCCAAGCAGAGGACTGATGAGAATCACTTTCATTGAAAGGGTTGCCAAGCTACAAAAAAACTACGAGTTTCCTGAAATCTCAGCAAACATTTTTTCACCCCAATCTTGATGATACTGGCAGATAATGATCAGTACACCAATCCCACTTGGCTCACCAAATTTCGTTCTTCTAGGTTAAACCGTTCCTTTGCAGTAACCGTTTTCCATGTTTAGGTTTCACTCTGTTTTCTCCAATATGGATACATGTAGTTGGAACACTAAATCAAACACGGTTTGTGCTAGCTCTTTGAAACTTGGCACAACAATGTAGTTCCAAGTTCTATTGATATGATTGGTGTCCTATTGAAGTAGCCCCATGCAGAGACTGAAGAGAATCACTTTCATTGAAAGGGGTTGCCAAGCTTCCAAAAAGCTACGAGTTTCCTGAAATCTCAGCAAACATTTTTTCACCCAATCTTGATGATACCTGGCAGGTAATGATCAGTACACCAATCCGACTTGGCTCACCAAATTTCGTTCTTCTAGGTTAAACCGTTCCTTTGCAGTAACCGTTTTCATGTTTAGGTTCACTCTGTTTTCTCCTATATGGATACATGTAGTTGGAACTCTAAATCAAACACGATTTGTGCTAGCTCTTTGAAACGTGGCACAATAATGTAGTTCCAAGTTCTATCGCTATGGTTTGTGGCCTATTCAAGTAGCCCAAGCAGAGACTGACGAGAATCACTTTCATCGAAAGAGGTTGCCAATTTGCCAAGCTTCCAAAAAACTATAAGTTTCCGGAAATCTCAGCAAACATTTTTTCACCCAGTCTTGATGATACTGGCAGGTAATGATCAGGACACCAATCCCACTTGGCTCACCAAATTTCGTTCTTCTTGGTAAAACCGTTCCTTTGCAGTACCGTTTCATGTTTAGGTTTCACTCTGTTTTCTCCTATATGGATAAATGTAGTTTGGAACTCTAAATCAAACACGGTTTGTGCTAGCTCTTTGAAACTTGCCACAATAATGTAGTTCCAAGTTCTATCGATATGGTTGGTGTCGTGTTGAAGTAGCCCCCAAGCAGAGACTGACGAGAATCACTTTCAATTGAAAGGGGTTGCCAAGCTTCCAAAATCTACGAGTTTCCTTAAATCTCAGCAAACATTTTTTCACCCAATCTTGATGATACTGGCAGGTAATGATCAGCACACCAATCCCACTTGGCTCACCAAATTTCGTTCTTCTTGGTTAAACCGTTCCTTTGCAGTAACCGTTTTCATGTTTAGGTTTCACTCTGTTTTCTCCTATATGGATACATGTAGTTGGAACTCTAAATCAAACACGGTTTGGGCTATCTCTTTGAAACTTGGCACAATAATGTAGTTCCAAGTTCTATCGCAATTTTTTGTGTCCTATTGAAGTACCCCAAGCAGAGACTGACGAGAATCACTTTTCATTGAAAGGGGTTGCCAAGCTTCCAAAAAGCTACGATTTTCCTGAAATCTCAGCAAACATTTTTTCACCCAATCTTGATGATACTGGCAGGTAATGATCAGTACACCAATCCCACTTGGCTCACCAAATTTCGTTCTTCTTGGTTAACCGTTCCTTTGCAGTAACCGTTTTCATGTTTAGGTTTCACTCTGTTTTCTCCTATATGGATACATGTAGTTGGAACTCTAAATCAAACACGGTTTGTGCTAGCTCTTTGAAACTTGCCACAATAATGTAGTTCCAAGTTCTATCGATATGGGTTGGTGTCCTGTTGAAGTAGCCCCAAGCAGAGACTGACGAGAATCACTTTCATTGAAAGGGGTTCCAATTTGCCAAGCTTCCAAAAAACTACGAGTTTCCTGAAATCTCAGCAAACATTTTTTCACCCAATCTTGATGATACTGGCTGGTACTGATCAAGACACCAATCCCACTTGGCTCACCAAATTTCGTTCTTCTAGGTTAAACCGGTCCTTTGCAGTAACCGTTTTCATGTTTAGGTTTCACTCTGTTTTTCTCCTATATGGATGCATATAGTTGGAACTCTAAATCAAACACGGTTTGTGCTAGCTCTTTGAAATTTTGCACAATAATGTGTTCCAAGTTCTATCGCTATGGTTAGTGTCCTATTGAAGTAGCCCTGAGCCGAGACTGACAAGAATCACTTTCATTGAAAGGGGTTGCCAAACTTCAAAAAACTAAGTGTTTCCTGAAATCTCGGCAAAACATTTTTTCACCCAATCTTGATGATACTGGCAGGTAATGATCAGTACACCAATCCCACTTGGCTCACCAAATTTCGTTATTCTAGGTTAAACCATTCCTTCGCAGTAACCGTTTTCATGTTTAGATTTCACTCTGTTTTCTCCTATATGGATACATGTAGTTGAAACTCTAAATCAAACACGGTTTGTGCTAAGCTCTTTGAAACGTGGCACAATAATGTAGTTCCAAGTTCTATGGATATGGTTGGTGTCCTATTTAAGTAGCCACAAGCAGAGACTGACGAGAATCACTTTCATTGAAAGGGGTTGCCAAGCTTCCAAAAATCTACGAGTTTCCTTAAATCTCAGCAAATATTTTTTCACCCAATCTTGATGATACTGGCAGGTAATGATCACTACACCAATCCCACCTTGGCTCACCAAATTTCGTTCTTCTAGGTTTAATCGTTCCTTTGCAGTAACCGTTTTCCATGTTTAGGTTTCACTCTGTTTTCTCCTATATGGATACATGTAGTTGGAACTCTAAATCAAACACGGTTTGTGTTACCTCTTTGAAACCTGGCACAATAATGTAGTTCCACGTTCTGTCGCGTTTTTGTGTATTATTGAAGTTCCCCAAGCAGAGACTGACGAGAATCACTTTCATTGAAAGGGGTTGTCAAGCCTCCAAAAAGCTACGATTTTCCTGAAATCTCAGCAAACCTTTTTACACCCAATCTTGATGATACTGGCAGGTAATGATCAGTACACCAGTCCCACTTGGCTCACAAATTTCTTCTTCTAGGTTCAACCGTTCCTCTGCAGTAACCGTTTTCATGTTTAGGTTTCACTCTGTTTTCTCCTATATGGATACATGTAGTTGGAACTCTAAATCAACACGGTTTGTGCTAGCTGTTTGAAACTTGGCACAATAATGTAGTTCCAAGTTCTATCGCTATGGTTGGTGTCCTATTGAAGTTGCCCCAAGCAGAGACTGACGAGAATCAACTTTCATTTGAAAGGGGTTGCCAAGCTTCCAAAAAGCTACGATTTTCCTGAAATCTCAGCAAACATTTTTTCACCCAATCTTGATGATACTTGCAGGTAATGATCAGTACACCAATCCCACTTGGCTCACCAAATTTCGTACTTCTAGGTTAAACAGTTCGCTTGCAGTAACCGTTTTCATGTTTAGGTTTCACTCTGTTTTCTCCTATGTGGATACATGTATTTGGATCTCAAAATCAAGCACGGTTTGTGCTAGCTCTTTGAAACTTGGCACAATAATGTAGTTCCAAGTTCTATCGATATGGTTGGTGTCTTATTGAAGTAGCACCAAGCAGAGACTGACGAGAATCACTTTCATGAAAGGGGTTGCCAAGCTTCCAAAAAACTACGAGTTTCCGGAAATCTCAGCAAACATTTTATCACCCAATCTTGATGATACTGCCAGGTAATGATGAGTACACCAATCCCACTTGGCTCACCAAATTTCGTTCTTCTAGGTTTAAACCGTTCGTTTGCAGTAACCGTTTTCATGTTTAGGTTTCACTCTGTTTTTCTCTTATATGGATACATGTAGTAGGAACTCTAAATCAAACAAGGTTTGTGCTAGCTCTTTGAAACTTGGCACAATAATGTAGTTCCAAGTTCTATCGCTATGGTTTGTGTCCTATTGAAGTAGTTCCAAGCAGAGACTGACAAGATCACATTCATTGAAAGGCGTTGCCAAGCTTCCAAAAAACTACGAGTTTCCAGAAATCTCAGCAAAAATTTTTTCACCGAATCTTGATGATACTGGCAGGTAATGATCAGGACACCAATCCAATTGGCTCACCAAATTTTCATTCTTCTAGGGTTAAACCGTTCCTTTGCAGTAACCGTTTTCATGTTAGGTTTCAATCTGTTTTCTCCTATATGGATACATGTAGTTGGAACTCTAAATCAAACACGGTTTTTTGCTAGCTCTTTGAACTTGGCAAAATAATGTATTCAAGTTCTATCACTATGGTTTGTGTCCTATTGAAGTATCCCCAAGCAGAGACTGACGAGAATCACTTTCATTGAAAGGGGTTGCCAAGCTTCCAAAAAACTACGAGTTTCCTGAAATCTCAGCAAACATTTCCTTCACCCAATCTTGATGATACTTGCAGGTAATGATCAGTACACTAATCCCACTTGGCTCACCAAATTTTGTTCTTCTAGGTTAAACCGTTCGTTTGCAGTAACCGTTTTCATGTTTAGGTTTCACTCTGTTTTCTCCTATATGGATACATGTAGTTGGAACTCTAAATCAAACACGGTTTGTGCTAGCTCTTTGAAACTTGGCACAATAATGTAGTTCCACGTTATATCGCTATGGTTGGTGTCCTATTGAAGTACCCAAGCAGAGACTGACGAGAATCACTTTCATTGAAAGGGGTTGCCAAGCTTCCAAAAAACTACGAGTTTCCTGAAATCTCAAAACATTTTTTCTCCCAATCTTGAAGATACTGGCAGGTAATGATCAGTACACCAATTCCACTTGGATCACCAAATTTCGTTCTTCTAGGTTAAACCGTTCCTTTGCAGTAACCGTTTACATTTTTAGGTTTCACTCTGTTTTCTCCTATATGGATACATGTATTTGGAACTTTAATCAAACACGGTTTGTGCTAGCTCTTTGAAACTTGGCACAATAATGTAGTTCCAAGTTCTTTCGCTATGGTTTGTGTCCTATTGAAGTAGCCCCAAGCAGAGACTGACGAGAATCACTTTCATTGAAGGGGTTGCCAATTTGCCAAGCTTCCAAAAAAACTACGTGTTTCCGGAAATCTCAGCAAACATTTTTTCACCCAATCTTGAAGATACTGGCAGGTAATGATCAGACACCAATCCCACGTGGCTCATCAAATTTCGTTCTTCTTGGTTAAACCGTTCCTTTGCAGTAACCGTTTTCATGTTTAGGTTTCACTCTGTTTTCTCCTATATGGATACATGTAGTTGGAACTCTAAATCAAACACGGTTTGGGCTATCTCTTTGAAACTTGGCACAATAATGTAGTTCCAAGTTCTATCGCAATTTTTTGTGTTCTATTGAAGTACCCCAAGCAGAGACTGACGAGAATCACTTTCATTGAAAGGGGTTGCCAAGCTTCCAAAAAGCTACGAATTTCCTGAAATCTCAGCAAACATTTTTTCACCCAATCTTGATGATACTGGCAGGTAATGATCAGTACACCAATCCCACTTGGATCACCAAATTTCGTTCTTCTAGGTTAAACCGTTCCTTTGCAGTACCGTTTTCATGTTTAGGTTTCACTCTGTTTTCTCCTATATGGATACATGTAGTTGGAACTCTAAATCAAACACGATTTGTGCTAGCCTCTTTGAAACGTGGCACAATAATGTAGTTCCAAGTTCTATCGCTATGGTTTGTGGCCTATTGAAGTAGCCCCAAGCAGAGACTGACGAGAATCACTTTCATCGAAAGGGGTTGCCAATTTGCCAAGCTTCCAAAAAACTACGAGTTTCCGGAAATCTCAGCAAACATTTTTTCACCCAGTCTTGATGATACTGGCAGGTAATGATCAGGACACCAATCCCACTTGGCTCACCAAATTTCGTTCTTCTTTGTTAAACCGTTCCTTTGCAGTACCGTTTTCATGTTTAGGTTTCACTCTGTTTTCTCCTATATGGATACATGTAGTTGGAACTCTAAATCAAACACGGTTTGTGCTAGCTCTTTGAAACTTGCCACAATAATGTAGTTCCAAGTTCTATCGCTATGGTTTGTGTCCTATTGAAGTAGCCCCAAGCAGAGACTGACGAGAATCACTTTCATTGAAAGGGGTTGCCAATTTGCCAAGCTTCCAAAAAACTACGTGTTTCCGGAAATCTCAGCAAACATTTTTTCACCCATTCTTGAAGATACTGGCAGGTAATGATCAGGACACCAATCCCACGTGGCTCATCAAATTTCGTTCTTCTTGGTTAAACCGTTCCTTTGCAGTAACCGTTTTCATGTTTAGGTTTCACTCTGTTTTCTCCTATATGGATACATGTAGTTGGAACTCTAAATCAAACACGGTTTGGGCTATCTCTTTGAAACTTGGCACAATAATGTAGTTCCAAGTTCTATCGCAATTTTTTGTGTCCTATTGAAGTACCCCAAGCAGAGACTGACGAGAATCACTTTCATTGAAAGGGGTTGCCAAGCTTCCAAAAAGCTACGAATTTCCTGAAATCTCAGCAAACATTTTTTCACCCAATCTTGATGATACTGGCAGGTAATGATCAGTACACCAATCCCACTTGGATCACCAAATTTCGTTCTTCTAGGTTAAACCGTTCCTTTGCAGTAACCGTTTTCATGTTTAGGTTTCACTCTGTTTTCTCCTATAAGGATACATGTAGTTGGAACTCTAAATCAAACACGATTTGTGCTAGCTCTTTGAAACGTGGCACAATAATGTAGTTCCAAGTTCTATCGCTATGGTTTGTGGCCTATTGAAGTAGCCCCAAGCAGAGACTGACGAGAATCACTTTCATCGAAAGAGGTTGCCAATTTGCCAAGCTTCCAAAAACTATGAGTTTCCGTAAATCTCAGCAAACATTTTTTCACCCAGTCTTGATGATACTGGCAGGTAATGATCAGGACACCAATCCCACTTGGCTCACCAAATTTCGTTCTTCTTGGTTAAACCGTTCCTTTGCAGTAACCGTTTTCATGTTTAGGTTTCACTCTGTTTTCTCCTATATGGATAAATGTAGTTGGAACTCTAAATCAAACACGGTTTGTGCTAGCTCTTTGAAACTTGCCACAATAATGTAGTTCCAAGTTCTATCGATATGGTTGGTGTCCTGTTGAAGTAGCCCCAAGCAGAGACTGACGAGAATCACTTTCATTGAAAGGGGTTGCCAATTTGCCAAGCTTCCAAAAAACTACGAGTTTCCTGAAATCTCAGCAAACATTTTTTCACCCATCTTGATGATACTGGCAAGTAATGATCATTACACCAATCCCACTTGGCTCACCAAATTTCGTTATTCTAGGTTAAATCGTTCCTTTGCAGTAACCGTTTTCATGTTTAGGTTTCACTCTGTTTTCTCCTATATGGATACATGTAGTTGGAACTCTAAATCAAACACGGTTTGTGCTACCTCTTTGAAACTTGGCACAATAATGTAGTTCCAAGTTTCTTTCGCCTTTTTTTGGCGTATTATTGAAGTTCCCCAAGCAGAGACTGACGAGAATCACTTTCATTGAAAGGGGTTGCCAAGCCTCCAAAACGCTACGAGTTTCCTGAAATCTAAGCAAACATTTTTTCACCCAATCTTGAAGATACTGGCAGGTAATGATCTGTACACCAATCCCACTTGGCTCACCAAATTTCGTTCTTCTAGGTTAAACCGTTCATTTGCACTAACGGTTTTCATGTTTAGGTTTCACTCTGTTTTCTCCTATATGGATACATGTAGTTGGAACTCTAAATCAAACACGGTTTGTGCTAGCTGTTTGAAACTTGGCACAATAATGTAGTTCCAAGTTCTATCGCTATGGTTGGTGTCCTTTTGAAGTAGCCCCAAGCAGAGACTGACGATAATCACTTTCATTGAAAGGGGTTGCCAAGCTTCCAAAAAACTACGAGTTTCCTGAAATGTCAGCAAATATTTTTTCACCCAATCTTGATGATACTGGCAGGTACTGATCAAGACACCAATCCCACTTGGCTCACCAAATTTCGTTCTTCTAGGTTAAACCGGTCCTTTGCAGTAACCGTTTTCATGTTTAGGTTTCACTCTGTTTTCTCCTATATGGATGCATATAGTTGGAACTCTAAATCAAACACGGTTTGTGCTAGCTCTTTGAAATTTTGCACAATAATGTTGTTCCAAGTTCTATCGCTATGGTTAGTGTCCTATTGAAGTAGCCCTGAGCCGAGACTGACAAGAATCACTTTCATTGAAAGGGGTTGCCAAACTTCAAAAAACTAAGAGTTTCCTGAAATCTCGGCAAACATTTTTTCACCCAATCTTGATGATACTGGCAGGTAATGATCAGTACACCAATACCACTTGGCTCACCAAATTTCGTTATTCTAGGTTAAACCATTCCTTCGCAGTAACCGTTTTCATGTTTAGATTTCACTCTGTTTTCTCCTATATGGATACATGTAGTTGAAACTCTAAATCAAACACGGTTTGTGCTAGCTCTTTGAAACGTGGCACAATAATGTAGTTCCAAGTTCTATGGATATGGTTGGTGTCCTATTTAAGTAGCCCCAAGCAGAGACTGACGAGAATCACTTTCATTGAAAGGGGTTGCCAAGCTTCCAAAAATCTACGAGTTTCCTTAAATCTCAGCAAATATTTTTTCACCCAATCTTGATGATACTGGCAGGTAATGATCACTACACCAATCCCACTTGGCTCACCAAATTTCGTTCTTCTAGGTTTAATCGTTCCTTTGCAGTAACCGTTTTCATGTTTAGGTTTCACTCTGTTTTCTCCTATATGGATACATGTAGTTGGAACTGTAAATCAAACACGGTTTGGGCTAGCTGTTTGAAACCTGGCACAATAATGTAGTTCCAAGTTCTGTCGCGTTTTTTGTGTATTATTGAAGTTCCCCAAGCAGAGACTGACGAGAATCACTTTCATTGAAAGGGGTTGTCAAGCCTCCAAAAAGCTACGATTTTCCTGAAATCTCAGCAAACATTTTTACACCCAATCTTTGATGATACTGGCAGGTAATGATCAGTACACCAGTCCCACTTGGCTCACCAAATTTCGTTCTTCTAGGTTCAACCGTTCCTTTGCAGTAACCGTTTTCATGTTTAGGTTTCACTCTGTTTTCTCCTATATGGATACATGTAGTTGGAACTCTAAATCAAACACGGTTTGTGCTAGCTGTTTGAAACTTGGCACAATAATGTAGTTCCAAGTTCTATCGCTATGGTTGGTGTCCTATTGAAGTTGCCCCAAGCAGAGACTGACGAGAATCACTTTCATTGAAAGGGGTTGCCAAGCTTCCAAAAAGCTACGATTTTCCTGAAATCTCAGCAAACATTTTTTCACCCAATCTTGATGATACTTGCAGGTAATGATCAGTACACCAATCCCACTTGGCTCACCAAATTTCGTACTTCTAGGTTAAACAGTTCGCTTGCAGTAACCGTTTTCATGTTTAGGTTTCACTCTGTTTTCTCCTATGTGGATACATGTATTTGGATCTCAAAATCAAGCACGG
>NW_027552248.1:0-35115 GCF_045843805.1 Urocitellus parryii
GGGTTGCCAAGCTTCAAAAAAACTGCGAGTTTCCTGAAATCTCAGCAAATATTTTTTCACCCAATCTTGATGATACTTCCATTTAATGATCAGTACACCAATCCAAATTGGCTCACCAAATTTCGTTCTTCTAGGTTAAACCGTTCCTTTGCAGTAACCCTTTTCATGTTTAGGTTTCAGTCTGTTTTCTCCTATATGGATACATGTAGTTGGAACTCTAAATCAAACACGGTTTGTGCTAGCTCTTTGAAACTTGGCACAATAATGTAGTTCCAAGTTCTATCGCTATGGTTTGTGTCCTATTGAAGTAGCCCCAAGCAGAGACTGACGAGAATCACTTTCATTGAAAGGGGTTGCCAAGCTTCCAAAAAACTACGAGTTTCCTGAAATCTCAGCAAAACATTTTTTCACCCAATCTTGATGATACTTCCATTTAATGATCAGTACACCAATCCCACTTGGCTCACCAAATTTCGTTCTTCTAGGTTAAACCGTTCCTTTGCAGAAACCCTTTTCATGTTTAGGTTTCACTCTGTTTTCTCCTATATGGATACATGTAGTTGGAACTCTAAATCAAGCACGGTTTGTGCTAGCTCTTTGAAACTTGGCACAACAATATAGTTCCAAGTTTCTATCGCTATGGTTTGTGTCCTATTGAAGTAGCCCCAAGCAGAGACTGACGAGAATCACTTTCATTGAAAGGGGTTGCCAAGCTTCCAAAAAACTACGAGTTTCCTGAAATCTCAGCAAACATTTTTTCACCCAATCTTGATGATACTTCCATTTAATGATCAGTACACCAATCCCACTAGGCTCACCAAATTTCGTTCTTCTAGGTTAAACCGTTAATTTGCAGTAACCCTTTTCATGTTTAGGTTTCACTCTGTTTTCTCCAATATGGATACATGTAGTTGGAACTCTAAATCAAACACGGTTTGTGCTAGCTCTTTGAAACTTGGCACAATAATGTAGTTCCAAGTTCTATCGCTATGGTTTGTGTCCTATTGAAGTAGCCCCAAGCAGAGACTGACGAGAATCACTTTCATTGAAAGGGGTTGCCAAGCTTCTAAAAAACTACGTGTTTCCTGAAATCTCAGCAAACATTTTTACACCCCATCTTGATGATACTTCCATTTAATGATCAGTACACCAATCCCACTTGGCTCACCAAATTTCGTTCTTCTAGGTCAAACCGTTCCTTTGCAGTAACCGTTTTCATGTTTAGGTTTCACTCTGTTTTCTCCTATATGGATACATGTAGTTGGAACTCTAAATCAAAAACGGTTTGTGCTAGCTGTTGAAACTTGTCACAATAATGTAGTTCCAAGTTCTATCGCTATGGTTTGTGTCCTATTGAAGTAGCCCCAAGCAGAGACTGACGAGAATCACTTTCATTGAAAGGGGTTGCCAAGCTTCCAAAAAACTGCGAGTTTCCTGAAATCCCAGCAAACATTTTTTCACCCAACCTTGATGATAGTTGCAGGTAATTTTCAGTACACCAATCCCACTTGGCTCACCAAATTTCGTTCTTCTAGGTCAAACCATTCCTTTGCAGTAACCGTTTTCATGTTTAGGTTTCACTCTGTTTTCTCCTATATGGATACATGTAGTTGGAACTCTAAATCAAACACGGTTTGTGCTAGCTCTTTGAAACTTGGCACAATAATGTAGTTCCAAGTTCTATCGCTATGGTTTGTGTCCTATTGAAGTAGCCCCAAGCAGAGACTGACGAGAATCACTTTCATTGAAAGGGTTGCCAAGCTTCAAAAAAAATGCGAGTTTCCTGAAATCTCAGCAAACATTTTTTCATCCAATCTTGAAGATACTTCCATTTAATGATCAGTACACCAGTCCCACTTGGCTCACCAAATTTCGTTCTTCTAGGTTAAACCGTTCCTTTGCAGAAACCCTTTTCATGTTTAGGTTTCACTCTGTTTTCTCCTAAAAGGATACATGTAGTTGGAACTCTAAATCAAACACGGTTTGTGCTAGCTCTTTGAAACTTTTCACAACAATATAGTTCCAAGTTCTATCGCTATGGTTTGTGTCCTATTGAAGTAGCCCCAAGCAGAGACTGACGAGAATCACTTTCATTGAAAGGGGTTGCCAAGCTTCCAAAAAACTACGTGTTTCCTGAAATCTCAGCAAACATTTTTTCACCCAATCTTGATGATACTTCCATTTAATGATCAGTACACCAATCCCACTAGGCTCACCAAATTTCATTCTTCTATGTTAAACCGTTCCTTTGAAGTACCGTTTTCATGTTTAGGTTTCACTCTTTTTTCTCCTATATGGATACATGTAGTTGGAACTCTAAATCAAACACGGTTTGTGCTAGCTCTTTGAAACTTGGCACAATAATGTAGTTCCAAGTTCTATCGCTATGGTTTGTGTCCTATTGAAGTAGCCCCAAGCAGAGACTGACGAGAATCACTTTCATTGAAAGGGGTTGCCAAGCTTCCAAAAAACTACGAGTTTCCTGAAATCCCAGCAAACATTTTTTCACCCAACCTTGATGATAGTTGCAGGTAATTTTCAGTACACCAATCCCACTTGGCTCAACAAATTTCGTTCTTCTAGGTCAAACCATTCCTTTGCAGTAACCGTTTTCATGTTTAGGTTTCACTCTGTTTTCTCCTATATGGATACATGTAGTTGGAACTCTAAATCAAACACGGTTTGTGCTAGCTCTTTGAAACTTGGCACAATAATGTAGTTCCAAGTTCTATCGCTATGGTTTGTGTCCTATTGAAGTATCCCCAAGCAGAGACTGACGAGAATCACTTTCATTGAAAGGGTTGCCAAGCTTCAAAAAAATGCGAGTTTCCTGAAATCTCAGCAAACTTTTTTTCACCCAATCTTGATGATACTTCCATTTAATGATCAGTACACCAGTCCCACTTGGCTCACCAAATTTCGTTCTTCTAGGTTAAACCGTTCCTTTGCAGAAACCCTTTTCATGTTTAGGTTTCACTCTGTTTTCTCCTATATGGATACATGTAGTTGGAACTCTAAATCAAACACGGTTTGTGCTAGCTCTTTGAAACTTTTCACAACAATATAGTTCCAAGTTCTATCGCTATGGTTTGTGTCCTATTGAAGTAGCCCCAAGCAGAGACTGACGAGAATCACTTTCATTGAAAGGGGTTGCCAAGCTTCCAAAAAACTACGTGTTTCCTGAAATCTCAGCAAACATTTTTTCACCCAATCTTGATGATACTTCCATTTAATGATCAGTACACCAATCCCACTAGGCTCACCAAATTTCATTCTTCTAGGTTAAACCGTTCCTTTGAAGTACCGTTTTCATGTTTAGGTTTCACTCTTTTTTCTCCTATATGGATACATGTAGTTGGAACTCTAAATCAAACACGGTTTGTGCTAGTTCTTTGAAACTTGGCACAATAATGTAGTTCCAAGTTCTATCGCTATGGTTTGTGTCCTATTGAAGTAGCCCCAAGCAGAGACTGACGAGAATCACTTTCATTGAAAGGGTTTGCCAAGCTTACAAAAAAATACGAGTTTCCTGAAATCCCAGCAAACATTTTTTCACCCAACCTTGATGATAGTTGCAGGTAATTTTCAGTACACCAATCCCACTTGGCTCACCAAATTTCGTTCTTCTAGGTCAAACCATTCCTTTGCAGTAACCGTTTTTCATGTTTAGGTTTCACTCTCTTTTCTCCTATATGGATACATGTAGTTGGAACTCTAAATCAAACACGGTTTGTGCTAGCTCTTTGAAACTTGGCACAATAATGTAGTTCCAAGTTCTATCGCTATGGTTTGTGTCCTATTGAAGTAGCCCAAGCAGAGACTGACGAGAATCACTTTCATTGAAAGGGGTTGCCAAGATTCCAAAAAACTACGTGATTCCTGAAATCTCAGCAAACATTTTTTCACCCAATCTTGATGATACTTCCATTAAATGATCAGTACACCAATCCCACTTGGCTCACCAAATTTCGTTCTTCTAGGTCAAACCGTTCCTTTGCAGTAACCGTTTTCATGTTTAGGTTTCACTCTGTTTTCTCCTATATGGATACATGTAGTTGGAACTCTAAATCAAACACGGTTTGTGCTAGCTCTTTGAAACTTGGCACAATAAAGTAGTTCCAAGTTATATCACTATGGCTTGTGTCCTATTGAAGTAGCCCCAAGCAGAGACTGATGAGAATCACTTTCATTGAAAGGGGTTGCCAAGCTTCCAAGAAACTACGAGTTTCCTGAAATCCCAGCAAACATTTTTTCACCCAACCTTGATGATAGTTGCAGGTAATTTTCAGTACACCAATCCCACTTGGCTCAACAAATTTCGTTCTTCTAGGTCAATCCGTTCCTTTGCAGTAACCGTTTTCATGTTTAGGTTTCACTCTGTTTTCTCCTATATGGATACATGTAGTTGGAACTCTAAATCAAACACGGTTTGTGCTAGCTCTTTGAAACTTGGCACAATAATGTAGTTCCAAGTTCTATCGCTATGGTTTGTGTCCTATTGAAGTAGCCCCAAGCAGAGACTGACGAGAATCACTTTCATTGAAAGGGGTTGCCTAGCTTCAAAAAAACTGCGAGTTTCCTGAAATCTCAGCAAACATTTTTTCACCCAATCTTGATGATACTTCCATTTAATGATCAGTACACGAATCCCACTTGGCTCACCAAATTTCGTTCTTCTAGGTTAAACCGTTCCTTTGCAGAAACCCTTTTCATGTTTAGGTTTCACTCTGTTTTCTCCTATATGGATACATGTAGTTGGAACTCTAAATCAAACACGGTTTGTGCTAGCTCTTTGAAACTTGGCACAAAATATGTAGTTCCATGTTCTATCGCTATGGTTTGTGTCCTATTGAAGTAGCCACAAGCAGAGACTGACGAGAATCACTTTCATTGAAAGGGGTTGCCAAGCTTCCAAAAAACTACGAGTTTCCTGAAATCCCAGCAAACATTTTTTCACCCAACCTTGATGATAGTTGCAGGTAATTTTCAGTACACCAATCCCACTTGGCTCACCAAATTTCGTTCTTCTAGGTCAAACCATTCCTTTGCAGTAAACCGTTTTCATGTTTAGGTTTCACTCTGTTTTCTCCTTTATGGATACATGTAGTTGGAACTCTAAATCAAACACGGTTTGTGCTAGCTCTTTGAAACTTTTCACAACAATATAGTTCCAAGTTCTATCGCTATGGTTTGTGTCCTATTGAAGTAGCCCCAAGCAGAGACTGACGAGAATCACTTTCATTGAAAGGGGTTGCCAAGCTTCCAAGAAACTACGAGTTTCCTGAAATCTCAGCAAACATTTTTTCACCCAATCTTGATGATACTCCATTTAATGATCAGTACACCAATCCGACTTGGCTCACCAAATTTCGTTCTTCTAGGTTAAACCGTTCCTTTGCAGTAACCCTTTTCATGTTTAGGTTTCACTCTGTTTTCTCCTATATGGATACATGTAGTTGAAACTCTAAATCAAACACGGTTTGTGCTAGCTCTTTGAAACTTGGCACAATAATGTAGTTCCAAGTTCTATCGCTATGGTTTGTGTCCTATTGAAGTAGCCCCAAGCAGAGACTGACGAGAATCACTTTCATTGAAAGGGGTTGCCAAGCTTCCAAAAACTACGAGTTTCCTGAAATCCCAGCAAACATTTTTTTCACCCAACCTTGATGATAGTTACAGGTAATTTTCAGTACACCAATCCCACTTGGCTCAACAAATTTCGTTCTTCTAGGTCAAACCATTCCTTTGCAGTAACCGTTTTCATGTTTAGGTTTCACTCTGTTTTCTCCTATATGGATACATGTAGTTGGAACTCTAAATCAAACACGGTTTGTGCTAGCTCCTTGAAACTTGGCACAATAATGTAGTTCCAAGTTCTATCGCTATGGTTTGTGTCCTATTGAAGTAGACCCAAGCAGAGACTGACGAGAATCACTTTCATTGAAAGGGGTTGCCAAGCTTCAAAAAAACTGCGAGTTTCCTGAAATCTCAGCAAACATTTTTCACCCAATCTTGATGATACTTCCATTTAATGATCAGTACACCAATCCCACTTGGCTCACCAAATTTCGTTCTTCTAGGTTAAACCGTTCCTTTGCAGTAACCCTTTTCATGTTTAGGTTTCACTCTGTTTGCTCCTATATGGATACATGTAGTTGGAACTCTAAATCAAACACGGTTTGTGCTAGCTCTTTGAAACTTGGCACAATAATGTAGTTCCAAGTTCTATCGCTATGGTTTGTGTCCTATTGAAGTAGCCCCAAGCAGAGACTGACGAGAATCACTTTCATTGAAAGGGGTTGCCAAGCTTCCAAAAAACTACGAGTTTCCTGAAATCTCAGCAAACATTTTTTCACCCAATCTTGATGATACTTCCATTTAATGATCAGTACACCAATCCGACTTGGCTCACCAAATTTCGTTCTTCTAGGTTAAACCGTTCCTTTGCAGTAACCCTTTTCATGTTTAGGTTTCACTCTGTTTTCTCCTATATGGATACATGTAGTTGGAACTCTAAATCAAACACGGTTTGTGCTAGCTCATTGAAACTTGGCACAATAATGTAGTTCCAAGTTCTATCGCTATGGTTTGTGTCCTATTGAAGTATCCCCAAGCAGAGACTGACGAGAATCACTTTCATTGTAAGGGGTTGCCAAGCTTCCAAAAAACAACGAGTTTCCTGAAATCTCAGCAAACATTTTTTCACCCAATCTTGATGATACTTCCATTAAATGATCAGTACACCAATCCCACTTGGCTCACCAAATTTCGTTCTTCTAGGTCAAACCGTTCCTTTGCAGTAACCGTTTTCATGTTTAGGTTTCACTCTGTTTTCTCCTATATGGATACATGTAGTTGGAACTCTAAATCAAACACGGTTTGTGCTAGCTCTTTGAAACTTGGCACAATAAAGTAGTTCCAAGTTATATCGCTATGGCTTGTGTCCTATTGAAGTAGCCCCAAGCAGAGACTGATGAGAAATCACTTTCATTGAAAGGGGTTGCCAAGCTTCCAAGAAACTACGAGTTTCCTGAAATCCCAGCAACATTTTTTCACCCAACCTTGATGATAGTTGCAGGTAATTTTCAGTACACCAATCCCACTTGGCTCACCAAATTTCGTTCTTCTAGGTCAAACCGTTCCTTTGCAGTAACCGTTTTCATGTTTAGGTTTCACTCTGTTTTCTCCTATATGGATACATGTAGTTGGAACTCTAAATCAAACACGGTTTGTGCTAGCTGTTTGAAACTTGGCACAATAATGTAGTTCCAAGTTCTATCGCTATGGTTTGTGTCCTATTGAAGTAGCCCCAAGCAGAGACTGACGAGAATCACTTTCATTGAAAGGGGTTGCCTAGCTTCAAAAAAACTGCGAGTTTCCTGAAATCTCAGCAAACATTTTTTCACCCAATCTTGATGATACTTCCATTTAATGATCAGTACACCAATCCCACTTGGCTCACCAAATTTCGTTCTTCTAGGTTAAAACCGTTCCTTTGCTGAAACCCTTTTCATGTTTAGGTTTCACTCTGTTTTCTCCTATATGGATACATGTAGTTGGAACTCTAAATCAAACACGGTTTGTGCTAGCTCTTGAAACTTTTCACAACAATATAGTTCCAAGTTCTATCGCTATGGTTTGTGTCCTATTGAAGTAGCCCCAAGCAGAGACTGACGAGAATCACTTTCATTGAAAGGGGTTGCCAAGCTTCCAAAAAACTACGTGTTTCCTGAAATCTCAGCAAACATTTTTTCACCCAATCTTGATGATACTTCCATTTAATGATCAGTACACCAATCCCACTAGGCTCACCAAATTTCATTCTTCTAGGTTAAACCGTTCCTTTGAAGTACCGTTTTCATGTTTAGGTTTCACTCTTTTTTCTCCTATATGGATACATGTAGTTGGAACTCTAAATCAAACACGGTTTGTGCTAGTTCTTTGAAACTTGGCACAATAATGTAGTTCCAAGTTCTATCGCTATGGTTTGTGTCCTATTGAAGTAGCCCCAAGCAGAGACTGACGAGAATCACTTTCATTGAAAGGGTTTGCCAAGCTTACAAAAAAATACGAGTTTCCTGAAATCCCAGCAAACATTTTTTCACCCAACCTTGATGATAGTTGCAGGTAATTTTCAGTACACCAATCCCACTTGGCTCACCAAATTTCGTTCTTCTAGGTCAAACCATTCCTTTGCAGTAACCGTTTTCATGTTTAGGTTTCACTCTCTTTTCTCCTATATGGATACATGTAGTTGGAACTCTAAATCAAACACGGTTTGTGCTAGCTCATTGAAACTTGGCACAATAATGTAGTTCCAAGTTCTATCGCTATGGTTTGTGTCCTATTGAAGTAGCCCCAAGCAGAGACTGACGAGAATCACTTTCATTGAAAGGGGTTGCCAAGATTCGAAAAAACTACGTGTTTCCTGAAATCTCAGCAAACATTTTTTCAACCAATCTTGATGATACTTCCATTTAATGATCAGTACACCAATCCCACTAGGCTCACCAAATTTCATTCTTCTAGGTTAAACCGTTCCTTTGAAGTACCGTTTTCATGTTTAGGTTTCACTCTTTTTTCTCCTATATGGATACATGTAGTTGGAACTCTAAATCAAACACGGTTTGTGCTAGCTCTTTGAAACTTGGCACAATAATGTAGTTCCAAGTTCTATCGCTATGGTTTGTGTCCTATTGAAGTAGCCCCAAGCAGAGACTGACGAGAATCACTTTCATTGAAAGGGGTTGCCAAGCTTCCAAAAAACTACGAGTTTCCTGAAATCCCAGCAAACATTTTTTCACCCAACCTTGATGATAGTTGCAGGTAATTTTCAGTACACCAATCCCACTTGGCTCACCAAATTTCGTTCTTCTAGGTCAAACCATTCCTTTGCAGTAACCGTTTTCATGTTTAGGTTTCACTCTGTTTTCTCCTATATGGATACATGTAGTTGGAACTCTAAATCAAACACGGTTTGTGCTAGCTCATTGAAACTTGGCACAATAATGTAGTTCCAAGTTCTATCGCTATGGTTTGTGTCCTATTGAAGTAGACCCAAGCAGAGACTGACGAGAATCACTTTCATTGAAAGGGGTTGCCAAGCTTCAAAAAAACTGCGAGTTTCCTGAAATCTCAGCAAACATTTTTTCACCCAATCTTGATGATACTTCCATTTAATGATCAGTACACCAATCCCACTTGGCTCACCAAATTTCATTCTTCTAGGTTAAACCGTTCCTTTGCAGTAACCCTTTTCATGTTTAGGTTTCACTCTGTTTTCTCCTATATGGATACATGTAGTTGGAACTCTAAATCAAACACGGTTTGTGCTAGCTCTTTGAAACTTTTCACAACAATATAGTTCCAAGTTCTATCGCTATGGTTTGTGTCCTATTGAAGTAGCCCCAAGCAGAGACTGACGAGAATCACTTTCATTGAAAGGGGTTGCCAAGCTTCCAAGAAACTACGAGTTTCCTGAAATCTCAGCAAATATTTTTTCACCCAATCTTGATGATACTTCCATTTAATGATCAGTACACCAATTCCACTTGGCTCACCAAATTTCGTTATTCTAGTTTAAACTGTTCCTTTGCAGTAACCCTTTTCATGTTTAGGTTTCACTCTGTTTTCTCCTATATGGATACATGTAGTTGGAACTCTAAATCAAACACGGTTTGTGCTAGCTCTTTGAAACTTGGCACAATAAAGTAGTTCCAAGTTATATCGCTATGGCTTGTGTCCTATTGAAGTAGCCCCAAGCAGAGACTGATGAGAATCACTTTCATTGAAAGGGGTTGCCAAGCCTCCAAAATCTACGAGTTTCCTGAAATCCCAGCAAACATTTTTTCACCCAACCTTGATGATAGTTGCAGGTAATTTTCAGTACACCAATCCCACTTGGCTCACCAAATTTCGTTCTTCTAGGTCAAACCGGTCCTTTGCAGTAACCGTTTTCATGTTTAGGTTTCACTCTGTTTTCTCCTATATGAATACATGTAGTTGGAACTCTAAATCAAACACGGTTTGTGCTAGCTGTTTGAAACTTGGCACAATAATGTAGTTCCAAGTTCTATCGCTATGGTTTGTGTCCTATTGAAGTAGCCCCAAGCAGAGACTGACGAGAATCACTTTCATTGAAAGGGGTTGCCTAGCTTCAAAAAAACTGCGAGTTTCCTGAAATCTCAGCAAACATTTTTTCACCCAATCTTGATGATACTTCCATTTAATGATCAGTACACCAATCCCACTTAGCTCACCAAATTTCGTTCTTCCAGGTTAAACCGTTCCTTTGCAGTAACCCTTTTCATGTTTAGGTTTCAGTCTGTTTTCTCCTATATGGATACATGTAGTTGGAACTCTAAATCAAACACGGTTTGTGCTAGCTCTTTGAAACATTTCACAACAATATAGTTCCAAGTTCTATCGCTATGGTTTGTGTCCTATTGAAGTAGCCCCAAGCAGAGACTGACGAGAATCACTTTCATTGAAAGGGTTGCCAAGCTTCCCAGAAACTACGAGTTTCCTGAAATCTCAGCAAACATTTTTTCACCCAATCTTGATGATACTTCCATTTAATGATCAGTACACCAATCAAACTAGGATCACCAAATTTCGTTCTTCTAGGTCAAACCGTTCCTTTGCAGTAACCGTTTTCATGTTTAGGTTTCACTCTGTTTTCTCCAATATGGATACATGTAGTTGGATCTCTAAATCAAACACGGTTTGTGCTAGCTCTTTGAACATTGGCACAATAATGTAGTTCCAAGTTTTATCGCTATGGTTTGTGTTCTATTGAAGTAGCCCCAAGCAGAGACTGACGAGAATCACTTTCATTGAAAGGGGTTGCCAAGCTTCCAAAAAACTACGTGTTACCTGAAATCTCAGCAAACATTTTTTCACCCAATCTTGATGATACTTCCATTTAATGATCAGTACACCAATCCCACTTGGCTCACCAAATTTCGTTCTTCTAGGTTAAACCGTTCCTTTGCAGAAACCCTTTTCATGTTTAGGTTTCACTCTGTTTTCTCCTATATGGATACATGTAGTTGGAACTCTAAATCAAACACGGTTTGTGCTAGCTATTTGAAACTTGGCACAATAATGTAGTTCCAAGTTCTATCGCTATGGTTTGTGTCCTATTGAAGTAGCCCCAAGCAGAGACTGACGAGAATCACTTTCATTGAAAAGGGTTGCCAAGCTTCCAAAAAACTACGAGTTTCCTGAAATCCCAGCAAACATTTTTTTCACCCAACCTTGATGATACTTGCAGGTAATTTTCAGTACACCAATCCCACATGGCTCACCAAATTTCGTTCTTCTAGGTCAAACCATTCCTTTGCAGTAACCGTTTTCATGTTTAGGTTTCACTCTGTTTTCTCCTATATGGATACATGTAGTTGGAACACTAAATCAAACACGGTTTGTGCTAGCTGTTTGAAACTTGGCACAATAATGTAGTTCCAAGTTCTATCGCTATGGTTTGTGTCCTATTGAAGTAGCCCCAAGCAGAGACTGACGAGAATCACTTTCATTGAAAGGGGTTGCCAAGCTTCAAAAAAACTGCGAGTTTCCTGAAATCTCAGCAAACATTTTTTCACCCAATCTTGATGATACTTCCATTTAATGATCAGTACACCAATCCCACTTGGCTCACCAAATTTCGTTCTTCTAGGTTAAACCGTTCCTTTGCAGTAACCCTTTTCATGTTTAGGTTTCACTCTGTTTTCTCCTATATGGATACATGTAGTTGGAACTCTAAATCAAACACGGTTTGTGCTAGCTCTTTGAAACTTGGCACAATAATGTAGTTCCAAGTTCTATCGCTATGGTTTGTGTCCTATTGAAGTAGCCCCAAGCAGAGACTGACGAGAATCACTTTCATTGAAAGGGGTTGCCAAGCTTCCAAAAAACTACGAGTTTCCTGAAATCTCAGCAAACATTTTTTCACCCAATCTTGATGATACTTCCATTTAATGAACAGTACACCAATCCCACTTGGCTCACCAAATTTCGTTCTTCTAGGTTAAACCGTTCCTTTGCAGTAACCGTTTTCATGTTTAGGTTTCACTCTCTTTTCTCCAATATGGATACATGTAGTTGGAAGTCTAAATCAAACACGGTTTGTGCTAGCTCTTTGAAACTTGGCACAATAATGTAGTTCCAAGTTCTATCGCTATGGTTTGTGTCCTATTGAAGTAGCCCCAAGCAGAGACTGACGAGAATCACTTTCATTGAAAGGGGTTGCCAAGCTTCCAAAAAACTACGAGTTTCCTGAAATCTCAGCAAATATTTTTTCACCCAATCTTGATGATACTTCCATTTAATGAAAAGTACACCAATCCCACTTGGCTCACCAAATTTTGTTCTTCTAGGTCAAACCGTTCCTTTGCAGTAACCGTTTTCATGTTTAGGTTTCACTCTGTTTTCTCCTATATGGATACATGTAGTAGGAACTCTAAATCAAACACGGTTTGTGCTAGCTCTTTGAACATTGGCACAATAATGTAGTTCCAAGTTCTATCGCTATGGTTTGTGTCCTATTGAAGTATCCCCAAGCAGAGACTGACGAGAATCACTTTCATTGAAAGGGGTTGCCAAGCTTCCAAAAAACTACGAGTTTCCTGAAATCTCAGCAAACATTTTTTCACCCAATCTTGATGATACTTGCAGGTAATGATCAGTACACCAATCCCACTTGGCTCACCAAATTTCGTTCTTCTAGGTCAAACCGTTCCTTTGCAGTAACCGTTTTCATGTTTAGGTTTCACTCTGTTTTCTCCTATATGGATACATGTAGTTGGAACTCTAAATCAAACACGGTTTGTGCTAGCTCCTTGATACTTGGCACAATAATGTAGTTCCAAGTTCTATCGCTATGGTTTGTGTCCTATTGACGTAGCCCAAAGCAGAGACTGACGAGAATCACTTTCATTTAAAGGGGTTGCCAAGCTTCCAAAAAACTACGAGTTTCCTGAAATCTCAGCAAACATTTTTTCACCCAATATTGATGATACTTCCATTTAATGATCAGTACACCAATCAAACTTGGCTCACCAAATTTCGTTCTTCTAGGTCAAACCGTTCCTTTGCAGTAACCCTTTTCATGTTTAGGTTTCACTCTGTTTTCTCCTATATGGATACATGTAGTTGGAACTCTAAACCAAACACGGTTTGTGCTAGCGCTTTGAAACTTTTCACAACAATATAGTTCCAAGGTCTATCGCTATGGTTTGTGTCCTATTGAAGTAGCCCCAAGCAGAGACTGACGAGAATCACTTTCATTGAAAGGGGTTGCCATGCTTCCAAGAAACTACGAATTTCCTGAAATCTCAGCAAACATTTTTTCACCCAATCTTGATGATACTTCCATTTAATGATCAGTACACCAATCCCACTTGGCTCACCAAATTTCGTTCTTCTAGGTCAAACCGTTCCTTTGCAGTAACCGTTTTCATGTTTAGGTTTCACTCTCTTTTCTCCTATATGGATACATGTAGTTGGAACTCTAAATCAAACACGGTTTGTGCTAGCTCTTTGAAACTTGGCACAATAATGTAGTTCCAAGTTCTAGCGCTATGGCTTCTGTCCTATTGAAGTAGCCCCAAGCAGAGACTGACGAGAATCACTTTCATTGAAAGGGGTTGCCAAGCTTCCAAAAAACTACGAATTTACTGAAATCCCAGCAAACATTTTTTCACCCAACCTTGATGATAGTTGCAGGTAATTTTCAGTACACCAATCAAACGTGGCTCACCAAATTTCGTTCTTCTAGGTTAAACCGTTCCTTTGCAGTAACCGTTTTCATGTTTAGGTTTCACTCTGTTTTCTCCTATATGGATACATGTAGTTGGAACTCTAAATCAAACACGGTTTGTGCTAGCTCTTTGAAACTTGGCACAATAATGTAGTTCCAAGTTCTATCGCTATGGTTTGTGTCCTATTGAAGTAGCCCCAAGCAGAGACTGACGAGAATCACTTTCATTGAAAGGGGTTGCCAAGCTTCCAAAAAACTACGAGTTTCCTGAAATCTCAGCAAACATTTTTTCACCCAATCTTGATGATACTTCCATTTAATGATCAGTACACCAATCCCACTGGGCTCACCAAATTTCGTTCTTCTAGGTTAAACCGTTCCTTTGCAGAAACCCTTTTCATGTTTAGGTTTCACTCTGTTTTCTCCTATATGGATACATGTAGTTGGAACTCTAAATCAAACACGGTTTGTGCTAGCTCTTTGAAACTTTTCACAACAATATAGTTCCAAGTTCTATCGCTATGGTTTGTGTCCTATTGAAGTAGCCTGAGCACAGACTGACGAGAATCACTTTCATTGAAAGGGGTTGCCAAGCTTCCAAAAAACTACGAGTTTCCTGAAATCTCAGCAAACATTTTTTCACCCAATCGTGATGATACTTCCATTTAATGATCAGTACACCAATCCCACTTGGCTCACCAAATTTCGTTCTTCTAGGTTAAACCGTTCCTTTGCAGAAACCCTTTTCATGTTTAGGTTTCACTCTGTTTTCTCCTATATGGATACATGTAGTTGGAACTCTAAATCAAACACGGTTTGTGCTAGCTATTTGAAACTTGGCACAATAATGTAGTTCCAAGTTCTATCGCTATGGTTTGTGTCCTATTGAAGTAGCCCCAAGCAGAGACTGACGAAAATCACTTTCATTGAAAGGGGTTGCCAAGCTTCCAAAAAACTACGAGTTTCCTGAAATCCCAGCAAACATTTTTTCACCCAACCTTGATGATAGTTGCAGGTAATTTTCAGTACACCAATCCCACATGGCTCACCAAATTTCGTTCTTCTAGGTCAAACCATTCCTTTGCAGTAACCGTTTTCATGTTTAGGTTTCACTCTGTTTTCTCCTATATGGATACATGTAGTTGGAACTCTAAATCAAACACGGTTTGTGCTAGCTGTTTGATACTTGGCACAATAATGTAGTTCCAAGTTCTATCGCTATGGTTTGTGTCCTATTGAAGTAGCCCAAGCAGAGACTGACGAGAATCACTTTCATTGAAAGGGGTTGCCAAGCTTCAAAAAAACTGCGAGTTTCCTGAAATCTCAGCAAACATTTTTTCACCAATCTTGATGATACTTCCATTTAATGATGAGTACACCAATATCCCACTTGGCTCACCAAATTTCGTTCTTCTAGGTTAAACCGTTCCTTTGCAGTAACCCTTTTCATGTTTAGGTTTCACTCTGTTTTCTCCTATATGGATACATGTAGTTGGAACTCTAAATCAAACACGGTTTGTGCTAGCTCTTTGAAACTTGGCACAATAATGTAGTTCCAAGTTCTATCGCTATGGTTTGTGTCCTATTGAAGTAGCCCCAAGCAGAGACTGACGAGAATCACTTTCATTGAAAGGGGTTGCCAAGCTTCCAAAAAACTACGAGTTTCCTGAAATCTCAGCAAACATTTTTTCACCCAATCTTCATGATACTTCCATTTAATGAACAGTACACCAATCCCACTTGGCTCACCAAATTTCGTTCTTCTAGGTTAAACCGTTCCTTTGCAGTAACCGTTTTCATGTTTAGGTTTCACTCTCTTTTCTCCAATATGGATACATGTAGTTGGAAGTCTAAATCAAACACGGTTTGTGCTAGCTCTTTGAAACTTGGCACAATAATGTAGTTCCAAGTTCTATCGCTATGGTTTGTGTCCTATTGAAGTAGCCCCAAGCAGAGACTGACGAGAATCACTTTCATTGAAAGGGGTTGCCAAGCTTCCAAAAAACTACGAGTTTCCTGAAATCTCAGCAAATATTTTTTCACCCAATCTTGATGATACTTCCATTTAATGAAAAGTACACCAATCCCACTTGGCTCACCAAATTTTGTTCTTCTAGGTCAAACCGTTCCTTTGCAGTAACCGTTTTCATGTTTAGGTTTCACTCTGTTTTCTCCTATATGGATACATGTAGTAGGAACTCTAAATCAAACACGGTTTGTGCTAGCTCTTTGAACATTGGCACAATAATGTAGTTCCAAGTTCTATCGCTATGGTTTGTGTCCTATTGAAGTATCCCCAAGCAGAGACTGACGAGAATCACTTTCATTGAAAGGGGTTGCCAAGCTTCCAAAAAACTACGAGTTTCCTGAAATCTCAGCAAACATTTTTTCACCCAATCTTGATGATACTTGCAGGAAATGATCAGTACACCAATCCCACTTGGCTCACCAAATTTCGTTCTTCTAGGTCAAACCGTTCCTTTGCAGTAACCGTTTTCATGTTTAGGTTTCACTCTGTTTTCTCCTATATGGATACATGTAGTTGGAACTCTAAATCAAACACGGTTTGTGCTAGCTCCTTGATACTTGGCACAATAATGTAGTTCCAAGTTCTATCGCTATGGTTTGTGTCCTATTGACGTAGCCCAAAGCAGAGACTTACGAGAATCACTTTCATTGAAAGGGGTTGCCAAGCTTCCAAAAAACTACGAGTTTCCTGAAATCTCAGCAAACATTTTTTCACCCAATCTTGATGATACTTCCATTTAATGATCAGTACACCAATCCCACTATGCTCACCAAATTTCGTTCTTCTAGGTCAAACCGTTCCTTTGCAGTAACCGTTTTCATGTTTAGGTTTCACTCTGTTTTCTCCAATATGGATACATGTAGTTGGAACTCTAAATCAAACACGGTTTGTGCTAGCTCTTTGAAACTTGGCACAATAATGTAGTTCCAAGTTCAATCGCTATGGTTTGTGTCGTATTGAAGTAGCCCCAAGCAGAGACTGACGAGAATCACTTTCATTGAAAGGGGTTGCCAAGCTTCCAAAAAACAACGTGTTTCCTGAAATCCCAGGAAACATTTTTTCACCCAACCTTGATGATAGTTGCAGGTCATTTTCAGTACACCAATCCCACTTGGCTCACCAAATTTCGTTCTTCTAGGTCAAACCATTCCTTTGCAGTAACCGTTTTCATGTTTAGGTTTCACTCTGTTTTCTCCTATATGGATACATGTAGTAGGAACTCTAAATCAAACACGGTTTGTGCTAGCTCTTTGAACATTGGCACAATAATGTAGTTCCAAGTTCCATCGCTATGGTTTGTGTCCTATTGAAGTAGACCCAAGCAGAGACTGACGAGAATCACTTTCATTGAAAGGGGTTGCCAAGCTTCCAAAAAACTACGAGTTTCCTGAAATCTCAGCAAACATTTTTTCACCCAATCTTGATGATACTTGCAGGTAATGATCAGTACACCAATCCCACTTGGCTCACCAAATTTCGTTCTTCTAGGTCAAACCGTTCCTTTGCAGTAACCGTTTTCATGTTTAGGTTTCACTCTGTTTTCTCCTATATGGATACATGTAGTAGCAACTCTAAATCAAACACGGTTTGTGCTAGCTCTTTGAACATTGGCACAATAATGTAGTTCCAAGTTCTATCGCTATGGTTTGTGTCCTATTGAAGTAGCCCCAAGCAGAGACTGACGAGAATCACTTTCATTGAAAGGGGTTGCCAAGCTTCCAAAAAACTACGAGTTTCCTGAAATCCCAGCAAACATTTTTTCACCCAATTTTGATGATACTTGTAGGTAATTATCAGTACACCAATCCCACATGGCTCAACAAATTTCGTTCTTCTACGTCACACCGTTCCTTTGCAGTAACCGTTTTCATGTTTAGGATTCACTCTGTTTTCTCCTATATGGATACATGTAGTTGGAACTCTAAATCAAAGACGGTTTTTGCTAGTTGTTTGAAACTTGGCACAATAATGTAGTTCCAAGTTCTATCGCTATGGTTTGTGTCCTATTGAAGTAGCCCCAAGCAGAGACTGACGAGAATCACTTTCATTGAAAGGGGTTGCCAAGCTTCAAAAAACTGCGAGTTTCCTGAAATCTCAGCAAACATTTTTTCACCCAATCTTGATGATACTTCCATTTAATGATCAGTATACCAATCCGACTTGGCTCACCAAATTTCGTTCTTCTAGGTTAAACCGTTCCTTTGCAGTAACCGTTTTCATGTCTAGGTTTCACTCTGTTTTCTCCTATATGGATACATGTAGTTGGAACTCTAAATCAAACACGGTTTGTGCTAGCTCTTTGAAACTTGGCACAATAATGTAGTTCCAAGTTCTATCGCTATGGTTTGTGTCCTATTGAAGTAGCCCCAAGCAGAGACTGACGAGAATCACTTTCATTGAAAGGGGTTGCCAAGCTTCCCAGAAACTACGAGTTTCCTGAAATCTCAGCAAACATTTTTTCACCCAATCTTGATGATACTTCCATTTAATGATCAGTACACCAATCCCACTAGGCTCACCAAATTTCGTTCTTCTAGGTCAAACCGTTCCTTTGCAGTAACCGTTTTCATGTTTAGGTTTCACTCTGTTTTCTCCAATATGGATACATGTAGTTGGAACTCTAAATCAAACACGGTTTGTGCTAGCTCTTCGAAACTTGGCACAATAATGTAGTTCCAAGTTCTATCGCTATGGTTTGTGTCCTATTGAAGTAGCCCCAAGCAGAGACTGACGAGAATCACTTTCATTGAAAGGGGTTGCCAAGCTTCCAAAAAACTACGTGTTTCCTGAAATCTCAGCAAACATTTTTTCACACAATCTTGATGATACTTCCATTTAATGATCAGTACACCAATCCCACTTGGCTCACCAAATTTCATTCTTCTAGGTTAAACCGTTCCTTTGAAGTACCGTTTTCATGTTTAGGTTTCACTCTTTTTTCTCCTATATGGATACATGTAGTTGGAACTCTAAATCAAACACGGTTTGTGTTAGCTCTTTGAAACTTGGCACAATAATGTAGTTCCAAGTTCTATCGCTATGGTTTGTGTCCTATTGAAGTAGCCCCAAGCAGAGTCTGACGAGAATCACTTTCATTGAAAGGGGTTGCCAAGCTTCCAAAAAACAACGTGTTTCCTGAAATCCCAGGAAACATTTTTTCACCCAACCTTGATGATAGTTGCAGGTCATTTTCAGTACACCAATCCCACTTGGCTCACCAAATTTCGTTCTTCTAGGTCAAACCATTCCTTTGCAGTAACCGTTTTCATGTTTAGGTTTCACTCTGTTTTCTCCTATATGGATACATGTAGTAGGAACTCTAAATCAAACACGGTTTGTGCTAGCTCTTTGAACATTGGCACAATAATGTAGTTCCAAGTTCCATCGCTATGGTTTGTGTCCTATTGAAGTAGACCCAAGCAGAGACTGAGGAGAATCACTTTCATTGAAAGGGGTTGCCAATTTTCCAAGAAACTACGAGTTTCCTGAAATCTCAGCAAACATTTTTTCACCCAATCTTGATGATACCTGCAGGTAATGATCAGTACACCAATCCCACTTGGCTCACCAAATTTCGTTCTTCTAGATCAAACCGTTCCTTTGCAGTAACCGTTTTCATGTTTAGGTTTCACTCTGTTTTCTCCTATATGGATACATGTAGTTGGAACTCTAAATCAAACACGGTTTGTGCTAGCTCCTTGATACTTGGCACAATAATGTAGTTCCAAGTTCTATCGCTATGGTTTGTGTCCTATTGACGTAGCCCAAAGCAGAGACTGACGAGAATCACTTTCATTGAAAGGGGTTGCCAAGCTTCCAAAAAACTACGAGTTTCCTGAAATCTCAGCAAACATTTTTTCACCCAATATTGATGATACTTCCATTTAATGATCAGTACACCAATCAAACTTGGCTCACCAAATTTCGTTCTTCTAGGTCAAACCGTTCCTTTGCAGTAACCCTTTTCATGTTTAGGTTTCACTCTGTTTTCTCCTATATGGATACATGTAGTTGGAACTCTAAATCAAACACGGTTTGTGCTAGCGCTTTGAAACTTTTCACAACAATATAGTTCCAAGGTCTATCGCTATGTTTTGTGTCCTATTGAAGTAGCCCCAAGCAGAGACTGACGAGAATCACTTTCATTGAAAGGGGTTGCCAAGCTTCCAAGAAACTACGAATTTCCTGAAATCTCAGCAAACATTTTTTCACCCAATCTTGATGATACTTCCATTTAATGATCAGTACACCAATCCCACTTGGCTCACCAAATTTCGTTCTTCTAGGTCAAACCGTTCCTTTGCAGTACCCGTTTTCATGTTTAGGTTTCACTCTGTTTTCTCCTATATGGATACATGTAGTTGGAACTCTAAATCAAACACGGTTTGTGCTAGCTCTTTGAAACTTGGCACAATATGTAGTTCCAAGTTCTATCGCTATGGCTTCTGTCCTATTGAAGTAGCCCCAAGCAGAGACTGACGAGAATCACTTTCATGAAAGGGGTTGCCAAGCTTCCAAAAAACTACGAATTTACTGAAATCCCAGCAAACATTTTTCACCCAACCTTGATAATAGTTGCAGGTAATTTTCAGTACACCAATCAAACGTGGCTCACCAAATTTCGGTCTTCTAGGTCAAACCGTTCCTTTGCAGTAACCGTTTTCATGTTTAGGTTTCACTCTGTTTTCTCAATATGGATACATGTAGTTGGAAGTCTAAATCAAACACGGTTTGTGCTAGCTCTTTGAACTTGGCACAATAATGTAGTTCCAAGTTCTATCGCTATGGTTTGTGTCCTATTGACGTAGCCCAAAGCAGAGACTTACGAGAATCACTTTCATTGTAAGGGGTTGCCAAGCTTCCAAAAAACTACGAGTTTCCTGAAATCTCAGCAAACATTTTTTCACCCAATCTTGATGATACTTCCATTTAATGATCAGTACACCAATCCCACTGGGCTCACCAAATTTCGTTCTTCTAGGTTAAACCGTTATTTTGCAGAAACCCTTTTCATGTTAGGTTTCACTCTGTTTTCTCCTATATGGATACATGTAGTTGGAACTCTAAATCAAACACGGTTTGTGCTAGCTCTTTGAAACTTTTCACAACAATATAGTTCCAAGTTCTATCGCTATGGTTTGTGTCCTATTGAAGTAGCCCCAAGCAGAGACTGACGAGAATCACTTTCATTGTAAGGGGTTGCCAAGCTTCCAAAAACTACGAGTTTCCTGAAATCTCAGCAAACATTTTTTCACCCAATCTTGATGATACTTCCATTTAATGAAAATACACCAATCCCACTTGGCTCACCAAATTTTGTTCTTCTACGTCAAACCGTTCCTTTGCAGTAACCGTTTTCATGTTTAGGTTTCACTCTGTTTTCTCCTATATGGATACATGTAGTAGGAACTCTAAATCAAAAAAGGTTTGTGCTAGCTCTTTGAACATTGGCACAATAATGTAGTTCCAAGTTCTATCGCTATGGTTTGTGTCCTATTGAAGTAGCCCCAAGCAGAGACTGACGAGAATCACTTTCATTGAAAGGGGTTGCCAAGCTTCCAAAAAACTACGAGTTTCCTGAAATCTCAGCAAACATTTTTTCACCCAATCTTGATGATACTTGCAGTTAATGATCAGTACACCAATCCCACTTGGCTCACCAAATTTCGTTCTTCTAGGTCAAACCGTTCCTTTGCAGTAACCCTTTTCATGTTTAGGTTTCACTGTGTTTTCTCCAATATGGATACATGTAGTTGGAAGTCTAAATCAAACACGGTTTGTGCTAGCTCCTTGAAACTTGGCACAATAATGTAGTTCCAAGTTCTATCGCTTTGGTTTGTGTCCTATTGACGTAGCCCAAAGCAGAGACTGACGAGAATCACTTTCATTGAAAGGGGTGCCAAGCTTCCAAAAAACTACGAGTTTCCTGAAATCTCAGCAAACATTTTTTCACCCAATATTGATGATACTTCCATTTAATGATCAGTACACCAATCAAACTTGGCTCACCAAATTTCGTTCTTCTAGGTCAAACCGTTCCTTTGCAGTAACCATTTCATGTTTAGGTTTCACTCTGTTTTCTCCTATATGGATACATTGTAGTAGGAACTCTAAATCAAACACGGTTTGTGCTAGCTCTTTTAACATTGGCACAATAATGTAGTTCCAAGTTCTATCGCTATGGTTTGTGTCCTATTGAAGTAGCCCCAAGCAGAGACTGACGAGAATCACTTTCATTGAAAGGGTTGCCAAGCTTCAAAAAAACTGCGAGTTCCTGAAATCTCAGCAAACATTTTTTCACCCAATCTTGATGATACTTCCATTTAATGATCAGTACACCAATCCCACTTGTCTCACCAAATTTCGTTCTTCTAGGTTAACCGTTCCTTTGCAGTAACGTTTTCATGTTTAGGTTTCACTCTGTTTTCTCCTATATGGATACATGTAGTTGGAACTCTAAATCAAACACGGTTTGTGCTAGCTCCTTTGAAACTTGGCACAATAATGTAGTTCCAAGTTCTATCGCTATGGTTTGTGTCCTATTGAAGTAGCCCCAAGCAGAGACTGACGAGAATCACTTTCATTGAAAGGGGTTGCCAAGCTTCAAAAAAACTGCGAGTTTCCCTGAAATCTCAGCAAACATTTTTCACCCAATCTTGATGATACTTCCATTTAATGATCAGTACTACAATCCACTTGTCTCACCAAATTTCGTTCTTCTAGGTTAAACCGTTCCTTTGCAGTAACCGTTTTCATGTTTAGGTTTCACTCTGTTTTCTCCAACATGGATAACATGTAGTTGGAAGTCTAAATCAAACACCGTTTGTGCTAGCTCTTTGAAACTTGGCACAATAATGTAGTTACAAGTTCTATCGCTATGGTTTGTGTCCTATTGAAGTAGCCCCAAGCAGAGACTGACGAGAATCACTTTCATTGTAAGGGGTTGCCAAGCTTCCAAAAAACTATGAGTTTCCTGAAATCTCAGCAAACATTTTTTCACCCAATCTTGATGATACTTCCATTTAATGAAAATACACCAATCCCACTTGGCTCACCAAATTTTGTTCTTCTAGGTCAAACCGTTCTTTGCAGTAACCGTTTTCATGTTTAGGTTTCACTCTGTTTTCTCCTATATGGATACATGTAGTAGGAACTCTAAATCAAAAAAGGTTTGTGCTAGCTCTTTGAACATTGGCACAATAATGTAGTTCCAAGTTCTATCGCTATGGTTTGTGTCCTATTGAAGTAGCCCCAAGCAGAGACTGACGAGAATCACTTTCATTGAAAGGGGTTGCCAAGCTTCCAAAAAAACTACGAGTTTCCTGAAATCTCAGCAAACATTTTTTCACCCAATCTTGATGATACTTGCAGGTAATGATCAGTACACCAATCCCACTTGGCTCACCAAATTTCGTTCTTCTAGGTCAAACCGTTCCTTTGCAGTAACCGTTTTCATGTTTAGGTTTCACTCTGTTTTCTCCAATATGGATACATGTAGTTGGAACTCTAAATCAAACACGGTTTGTGCTAGCTCCTTGAAACTTGGCACAATAATGTAGTTCCAAGTTCTATCGCTATGGTTTGTGTCCTATTGCGTAGCCCCAAGCAGAGACTGACGAGAATCACTTTCATTGAAAGGGGTTGCCAAGCTTCCAAAAAACTACGAGTTTCCTGAAATCTCAGCAAACATTTTTTCACCCAATATTGATGAATACTTCCATTTAATGATCAGTACACCAATCAAACTTGGCTCACCAAATTTCGTTCTTCTAGGTCAAACAGTTCCTTTGCAGTAACCTTTTCATGTTTAGGTTTTACTCTGTTTTCTCCTATATGGATACATGTAGTTGGAACTCTAAATCAAACACGGTTTGTGCTAGCGCTTTGAAACTTTTCACAACAATATAGTTCCAAGGTCTATCGCTATGGTTTGTGTCCTATTGAAGTAGCCCCAAGCAGAGACTGATCAGAATCACATTCATTGAAAGGGGTTGCCAAGGTTCCAAGAAACTACGAATTTACTGAAATCTCAGCAAACGTTTTTTCACCCAATCTTGATGATACTTCCATTTAATGATCAGTACACCAATTCCCACTTGGCTCACCAAATTTTGTTCTTCTAGGTCAAACCTTCCTTTGCAGTAACCGTTTTCATGTTTAGGTTTCACTCTGTTTTCTCCTATATGGATACATGTAGTAGGAACTCTAAATCAAACACGGTTTGTGCTAGCTCTTTGAACATTGGCACAATAATGTAGTTCAAGTTCTATCGCTATGGTTTGTGTCCTATTGAAGTAGCCCCAAGCAGAGACTGACGAGAATCACTTTCATTGAAAGGGGTTGCCAAGCTTCCAAAAAACAACGTGTTCCTGAAATCCCAGGAAACATTTTTTCACCCAACCTTGATGATAGTTGCAGGTCATTTTTCAGTACACCAATCCCACTTGGCTCACCAAATTTCGTTCTTCTAGGTCAAACCATTCCTTTGCAGTAACCGTTTTCATGTTTAGGTTTCACTCTGTTTTCTCCTATATGGATAATGTAGTAGGAACTCTAAATCAAACACGGTTTTGTGCTAGCTCTTTGAACATTGGCACAATAATGTAGTTCCAAGTTCCATCGCTATGGTTTGTGTCCTATTGAAGTAGACCCAAGCAGAGACTGACGAGAATCACTTTCATTGAAAGGGGTTGCCAAGCTTCCAAAAAACTACGAGTTTCCTGAAATCTCAGCAAACATTTTTTCACCCAATCTTGATGATACCTGCAGGTAATGATCAGTACACCAATCCCACTTGGCTCACCAAATTTCGTTCTTCTAGGTCAAACCGTTCCTTTGCAGTAACCGTTTTCATGTTTAGGTTTCACTCTGTTTCTCCTATATGGATACATGTAGTTGGAACTCTAAATCAAAACACGGTTTGTGCTAGCTCCTTGATACTTGGCACATAATGTATTCCAAGTTCTATCGCTATGGTTTGTGTACTATTGACGTAGCCCAAAGCAGAGACTGACGAGAATCACTTTCATTGAAAGGGGGTTGCCAAGCTTCCAAAAAACTACGAGTTTCCTGAAATCTCAGCAAACATTTTTTCACCCAATATTGATGATACTTCCATTTAATGATCAGTACACCAATCAAACTTGGCTCACCAAATTTCGTTCTTCTAGGTCAAACCGTTCCTTTGCAGTAACCCTTTTCATGTTTAGGTTTCACTCTGTTTTCTCCTATATGGATACATGTAGTTGGAACTCTAAATCAAACACGGTTTGTGCTAGCGCTTTGAAACTTTTCACAACAATATAGTTCCAAGGTCTATCGCTATGGTTTGTGTCCTATTGAAGTAGCCCCAAGCAGAGACTGACGAGAATCACTTCATTGAAAGGGGTTGCCAAGCTTCCAAGAAACTACGAATTTCCTGAAATCTCAGCAAACATTTTTTCACCCAATCTTGATGATACTTCCATTTAATGATCAGTACACCAATCCCACTTGGCTCACCAAATTTCATTCTTCTAGGTCAAACGTTCCTTTGCAGTACCCGTTTTTCATGTTTAGGTTTCACTCTGTTTTCTCCTATGGATACATGTAGTTGGAACTCTAAATCAAACACGGTTTGTGCTAGCTCTTTGAAACTTGGCACAATAATGTAGTTCCAAGTTCTATCGCTATGGCTTCTGTCCTATTGAAGTAGCCCCAAGCAGAGACTGACGAGAATCACTTTCATTGAAAGGGGTTGCCAAGCTTCCAAAAAACTACGAATTTACTGAAATCCCAGCAAACATTTTTCACCCAACCTTGATGATAGTTGCAGGTAATTTTCAGTACACCAATCAAACGTGGCTCACCAAATTTCGGTCTTCTAGGTCAAACCGTTCCTTTGCAGTAACCGTTTTCATGTTTAGGTTTCACTCTGTTTTCTCCAATATGGATACATGTAGTTGGAAGTCTAAATCAAACACGGTTTGTGCTAGCTCTTTGAAACTTGGCACAATAATGTAGTTCCAAGTTCTATCGCTATGGTTTGTGTCCTATTGAAGTAGCCCCAAGCAGAGACTGACGAGAATCACTTCATTGAAAGGGGTTGCCAAGCTTCCAAAAAACTACGAGTTTCCTGAAAATCTCAGCAAACATTTTTTCACCCAATCTTGATGATACTTCCATTTAATGATCAGTACACCAATCCCACTGGGCTCACCAAATTTCGTTCTTCTAGGTTAAACCGTTATTTTGCAGAAACCCTGTTCATGTTAGTTTCACTCTGTTTTCTCCTATATGGATACATGTAGTTGGAACTCTAAATCAAACACGGTTGTGCTAGCTGTTTGAAACTTGGCACAATTATGTAGTTCCAAGTTCTATCGCTATGGTTTGGTGTTCCTATTGAAGTAGCCCCAAGCAGAGACTGACGAGAATCACTTTCATTGTAAGGGGTTGCCAAGCTTCCAAAAAACTACGAGTTTCCTGAAATCTCAGCAAACATTTTTTCACCCAATCTTGATGATACTTCCATTTAATGAAAATACACCAATCCCACTTGGCTCACCAAATTTTGTTCTTCTACGTCAAACAGTTCCTTTGCAGTAACCGTTTTCATGTTTAGGTTTCACCTCTGTTTTCTCCTATATGGATACATGTAGTTGGAACTCTAAATCAAACACGGTTTGTGCTAGCTCCTTGATACTTGGCACAATAATGTAGTTCCAAGTTCTATCGCTATGGTTTGTGTCCTATTGACGTAGCCCAAAGCAGAGACTTACGAGAATCACTTTCATTGAAAGGGGTTGCCAAGCTTCCAAAAAACTACGAGTTTCCTGAAATCTCAGCAAACATTTTTTCACCAATCTTGATGATACTTGCAGTTAATGATCAGTACACCAATCCCACTTGGCTCACCAAATTTCGTTCTTCTAGGTCAAACCGTTCCTTTGCAGTAACCCTTTTCATGTTTAGGTTTCACTGTGTTTTCTCCAATATGGATACATGTAGTTGGAACTCTAAATCAAACACGGTGTGTGCTAGCTACTTGAAACTTGGCACAATAATGTAGTTCCAAGTTCTATCGCTTTGGTTTGTGTCCTATTGACGTAGCCCAAAGCAGAGACTGACGAGAATCACTTTCATTGAAAGGGGTTGCCAAGCTTCCAAAAAACTACGAGTTTCCTGAAATCCCAGCAAACATTTTTTCACCCAATTTTGATGATACTTGCAGGTAATTATCAGTACACCAATCCCACATGGCTCACCAATTTTCGTTCTTCTAGGTCAAACCGTTCCTTTGCAGTAACCATTTTCATGATTAGGTTTCACTCTGTTTTCTCCTATATGGATACATGTAGTTGGAACTCTAAATCAAACACGGTTTTTGCTAGTTGTTTGAAACTTGGCACAATAATGTAGTTCCAAGTTCTATCGCTATGGTTTGTGTCCTATTGAAGTAGCCCCAAGCAGAGACTGACGAGAATCACTTTCATTGAAAGGGGTTGCCAAGCTTCAAAAAAACTGCGAGTTTCCTGAAATCTCAGCAAACATTTTTTCACCCAATCTTGATGATACTTCCATTTAATGATCAGTACACCAATCCCACTTGTCTCACCAAATTTCGTTCTTCTAGGTTAAACCGTTCCTTTGCAGTAACCGTTTTCATGTTTAGGTTTCACTCTGTTTTCTCCTATATGGATACATGTAGTTGGAACTCTAAATCAAACACGGTTTGTGCTAGCTCTTTGAAACTTGGCACAATAATGTAGTTCCAAGTTCTATCGCTATGGCTTCTGTCCTATTGAAGTAGCCCCAAGCAGAGACTGACGAGAATCACTTTCATTGAAAGGGGTTGCCAAGCTTCCAAAAAACTACGAATTTACTGAAATCCCAGCAAACATTTTTCACCCAACCTTGATGATAAGTTGCAGGTAATTTTCAGTACACCAATCAAACGTGGCTCACCAAATTTCGGTCTTCTAGGTCAAACCGTTCCTTTGCAGTAACCGTTTTCATGTTTAGGTTTCACTCTGTTTTCTCCAATATGGATACATGTAGTTGGAAGTCTAAATCAAACACGGTTTGTGCTAGCTCTTTGAAACTTGGCACAATAATGTAGTTCCAAGTTCTATCACTATGGTTTGTGTCCTATTGACGTAGCCCAAAGCAGAGACTTACGAGAATCACTTTCATTGTAAGGGGTTGCCAAGCTTCCAAAAAACTACGAGTTTCCTGAAATCTCAGCAAACATTTTTTCACCCAATCTTGATGATACTTCCATTTAATGATCAGTACACCAATCCACTGGGCTCACCAAATTTCGTTCTTCTAGGTTAAACCGTTATTTTGCAGAAACCCTTTTCATGTTAGGTTTCACTCTGTTTTCTCCTATATGGATACATGTAGTTGGAACTCTAAATCAAACACGGTTTGTGCTAGCTCTTTGAAACTTTTCACAACAATATAGTTCCAAGTTCTATCGCTATGGTTTGTGTCCTATTGAAGTAGCCCCAAGCAGAGACTGACGAGAATCACTTTCATTGTAAGGGGTTGCCAAGCTTCCAAAAAACTACGAGTTTCCTGAAATCTCAGCAAACATTTTTTCACCCAATCTTGATGATACTTCCATTTAATGAAAATACACCAATCCCACTTGGCTCACCAAATTTTGTTCTTCTACGTCAAACCGTTCCTTTGCAGTAACCGTTTTCATGTTTAGGTTTCACTCTGTTTTCTCCTATATGGATACATGTAGTAGGAACTCTAAATCAAAAAAGGTTTGTGCTAGCTCTTTGAACATTGGCACAATAATGTAGTTCCAAGTTCTATCGCTATGGTTTGTGTCCTATTGAAGTAGCCCCAAGCAGAGACTGACGAGAATCACTTTCATTGAAAGGGGTTGCCAAGCTTCCAAAAAACTACGAGTTTCCTGAAATCTCAGCAAACATTTTTTCACCCAATCTTGATGATACTTGCAGTTAATGATCAGTACACCAATCCCACTTGGCTCACCAAATTTCGTTCTTCTAGGTCAAACCGTTCCTTTGCAGTAACCCTTTTCATGTTTAGGTTTCACTGTGTTTTCTCCAATATGGATACATGTAGTTGGAACTCTAAATCAAACACGGTTTGTGCTAGCTCCTTGAAACTTGGCACAATAATGTAGTTCCAAGTTCTATCGCTTTGGTTTGTGTCCTATTGACGTAGCCCAAAGCAGAGACTGACGAGAATCACTTTCATTGAAAGGGGTTGCCAAGCTTCCAAAAAACTACGAGTTTCCTGAAATCTCAGCAAACATTTTTTCACCCAATATTGATGATACTTCCATTTAATGATCAGTACACCAATCAAACTTGGCTCACCAAATTTCGTTCTTCTAGGTCAAAACCGTTCCTTTGCAGTAACCATTTTCATGTTTAGGTTTCACTCTGTTTTCTCCTATATGGATACATGTAGTAGGAACTCTAAATCAAACAGGTTTGTGCTAGCTCTTTTAACATTGGCACAATAATGTAGTTCCAAGTTCTATCGCTATGGTTTGTGTCCTATTGAAGTAGCCCCAAGCAGAGACTGACGAGAATCACTTTCATTGAAAGGGGTTGCCAAGCTTCAAAAAAACTGCGAGTTTCCTGAAATCTCAGCAAACATTTTTTCACCCAATCTTGATGATACTTCCATTTAATGATCAGTACACCAATCCCACTTGTCTCACCAAATTTCGTTCTTCTAGGTTAAACCGTTCCTTTGCAGTAACCGTTTTCATGTTTAGGTTTCACTCTGTTTTCTCCTATATGGATACATGTAGTTGGAACTCTAAATCAAACACGGTTTGTGCTAGCTCTTTGAAACTTGGCACAATAATGTAGTTCCAAGTTCTATCGCTATGGTTTGTGTCCTATTGAAGTAGCCCCAAGCAGAGACTGACGAGAATCACTTTCATTGAAAGGGGTTGCCAAGCTTCAAAAAAACTGCGAGTTTCCTGAAATCTCAGCAAACATTTTTTCACCCAATCTTGATGATACTTCCATTTAATGATCAGTACTACAATCCCACTTGTCTCACCAAATTTCGTTCTTCTAGGTTAAACCGTTCCTTTGCAGTAACCGTTTTCATGTTTAGGTTTCACTCTGTTTTCTCCAACATGGATACATGTAGTTGGAAGTCTAATCAAACACCGTTTGTGCTAGCTCTTTGAACATTGGCACAATAATGTAGTTCCAAGTTCTATCGCTATGGTTTGTGTCCTATTGAAGTAGCCCCAAGCAGAGACTGACGAGAATCACTTTCATTGAAAGGGGTTGCCAAGCTTCCAAAAAACAACGTGTTTCCTGAAATCCCAGGAAACATTTTTTCACCCAACCTTGATGATAGTTGCAGGTCATTTTCAGTACACCAATCCCACTTGGCTCACCAAATTTCGTTCTTCTAGGTCAAACCATTCCTTTGCAGTAACCGTTTTCATGTTTAGGTTTCACTCTGTTTTCTCCTATATGGATACATGTAGTAGGAACTCTAAATCAAACACGGTTTGTGCTAGCTCTTTGAACATTGGCACAATAATGTAGTTCCAAGTTCCATCGCTATGGTTTGTGTCCTATTGAAGTAGACCCAAGCAGAGACTGACGAGAATCACTTTCATTGAAAGGGGTTGCCAAGCTTCCAAAAAACTACGAGTTTCCTGAAATCTCAGCAAACATTTTTTCACCCAATCTTGATGATACCTGCAGGTAATGATCAGTACACCAATCCCACTTGGCTCACCAAATTTCGTTCTTCTAGGTCAAACCGTTCCTTTGCAGTAACCGTTTTCATGTTTAGGTTTCACTCTGTTTTCTCCTATATGGATACATGTAGTTGGAACTCTAAATCAAACACGGTTTGTGCTAGCTCCTTGATACTTGGCACAATAATGTAGTTCCAAGTTCTATCGCTATGGTTTGTGTACTATTGACGTAGCCCAAAGCAGAGACTGACGAGAATCACTTTCATTGAAAGGGGTTGCCAAGCTTCCAAAAAACTACGAGTTTCCTGAAATCTCAGCAAACATTTTTCACCCAATATTGATGATACTTCCATTTAATGATCAGTACACCAATCAAACTTGGCTCACCAAATTTCGTTCTTCTAGGTCAAACCGTTCCTTTGCAGTAACCCTTTTCATGTTTAGGTTTCACTCTGTTTTCTCCTATATGGATACATGTAGTTGGAACTCTAAATCAAACACGGTTTGTGCTAGCACTTTGAAACTTTTCACAACAATATAGTTCCAAGGTCTATCGCTATGGTTTGTGTCCTATTGAAGTAGCCCCAAGCAGAGACTGACGAGAATCACTTTCATTGAAAGGGGTTGCCAAGCTTCCAAGAAACTACGAATTTCCTGAAATCTCAGCAAACATTTTTTCACCCATCTTGATGATACTTCCATTTAATGATCAGTACACCAATCCCCTTGGCTCACCAAATTTCATTCTTCTAGGTCAAACCGTTCCTTTGCAGTACCCGTTTTCATGTTTAGGTTTCACTCTGTTTTCTCCTATATGGATACATGTAGTTGGAACTCTAAATCAAACACGGTTTGTGCTAGCTCTTTGAAACTTGGCACAATAATGTAGTTCCAAGTTCTATCGCTATGGCTTCTGTCCTATTGAAGTAGCCCCAAGCAGAGACTGACGAGAATCACTTTCATTGAAAGGGGTTGCCAAGCTTCCAAAAAACTACGAATTTACTGAAATCCCAGCAAACATTTTTCACCCAACCTTGATGATAGTTGCAGGTAATTTTCAGTACACCAATCAAACGTGGCTCACCAAATTTCGGTCTTCTAGGTCAAAACCGTTCCTTTGCAGTAACCGTTTTCATGTTTAGGTTTCACTCTGTTTTCTCCAATATGGATACATGTAGTTGGAAGTCTAAATCAAACACGGTTTGTGCTAGCTCTTTGAAACTTGGCACAATAATGTAGTTCCAAGTTCTATCGCTATGGTTTGTGTCCTATTGAAGTAGCCCCAAGCAGAGACTGACGAGAATCACTTTCATTGAAAGGGGTTGCCAAGCTTCCAAAAAACTACGAGTTCCTGAAATCTCAGCAAACATTTTTTCACCCAATCTTGATGATACTTCCATTTAATGATCAGTACACCAATCCCACTGGGCTCACCAAATTTCGTTCTTCTAGGTTAAACCGTTATTTTGCAGAAACCCTGTTCATGTTAGGTTTCACTCTGTTTTCTCCTATATGGATACATGTAGTTGGAACTCTAAATCAAACACGGTTTGTGCTAGCTGTTTGAAACTTGGCACAATAATGTAGTTCCAAGTTCTATCGCTATGGTTTGTGTCCTATTGAAGTAGCCCCAAGCAGAGACTGACGAGAATCACTTTCATTGTAAGGGGTTGCCAAGCTTCCAAAAAACTACGAGTTTCCTGAAATCTCAGCAAACATTTTTTTCACCCAATCTTGATGATACTTCCATTTAATGAAAATACACCAATCCCACTTGGCTCACCAAATTTTGTTCTTCTACGTCAAACAGTTCCTTTGCAGTAACCGTTTTCATGTTTAGGTTTCACTCTGTTTTCTCCTATATGGATACATGTAGTTGGAACTCTAAATCAAACACGGTTTGTGCTAGCTCCTTGATACTTGGCACAATAATGTAGTTCCAAGTTCTATCGCTATGGTTTGTGTCCTATTGACGTAGCCCAAGCAGAGACTTACGAGAATCACTTTCATTGAAGGGGTTGCCAAGCTTCCAAAAAACTACGAGTTTCCTGAAATCTCAGCAAACATTTTTTCACCCAATCTTGATGATACTTGCAGTTAATGATCAGTACACCAATCCCACTTGGCTCACCAAATTTCGTTCTTCTAGGTCAAACCGTTCCTTTGCAGTAACCCTTTTCATGTTTAGGTTTCACTGTGTTTTCTCCAATATGGATACATGTAGTTGGAACTCTAAATCAAACACGGTTTGTGCTAGCTCCTTGAAACTTGGCACAATAATGTAGTTCCAAGTTCTATCGCTTTGGTTTGTGTCCTATTGACGTAGCCCAAAGCAGAGACTGACGAGAATCACTTTCATTGAAAGGGTTGCCAAGCTTCCAAAAAACTACGAGTTTCCTGAAATCTCAGCAAACATTTTTTCACCCAATATTGATGATACTTCCATTTTAATGATCAGTACACCAATCAAACTTGGCTCACCAAATTTCGTTCTTCTAGGTCAAACCGTTCCTTTGCAGTAACCCTTTTCATGTTTAGGTTTCACTCTGTTTTCTCCTATTGGATACATGTAGTTGGAACTCTAAATCAAACACGGTTTGTGCTAGGGCTTTGAAACTTTTCACAACAATATAGTTCCAAGTTCTATCGCTATGGTTTGTGTCTATTGAAGTAGCCCCAAGCAGAGACTGATCAGAATCACATTCATTGAAAGGGGTTGCCAAGCTTCCAAGAAACTACGAATTTCCTGAAATCTCAGCAAACGTTTTTTCACCCAATCTTGATGATACTTCCATTTAGTGATCAGTACACCAATCCCACTTGGCTCACCAAATTTTGTTCTTCTAGGTCAAACCGTTCCTTTGCAGTAACCGTTTTCATGTTTAGGTTTCACTCTGTTTCTCCTATATGGATACATGTAGTAGGAACTCTAAATCAAACACGGTTTGTGCTAGCTCTTTTAACATTGCACAATAATGTAGTTCCAAGTTCTATCGCTATGGTTTGTGTCCTATTGAAGTAGCCCCAAGCAGAGACTGACGAGAATCACTTTCATTGAAAGGGGTTGCCAAGCTTCCAAAAAACTACGAGTTTCCTGAAATCCCAGCAAACATTTTTTCACCCAATTTTGATGATACTTGCAGGTAATTATCAGTACACCAATCCCACATGGCTCACCAAATTTCGTTCTTCTAGGTCAAACCGTTCTTTGCAGTAACCATTTTCATGATTAGGTTTCACTCTGTTTTCTCCTATATGGATACATGTAGTTGGAACTCTAAATCAAACACGGTTTTTGCTAGTTGTTTGAAACTTGGCACAATAATGTAGTTCCAAGTTCTATCGCTATGGTTTGTGTCCTATTGAAGTAGCCCCAAGCAGAGACTGACGAGAATCACTTTCATTGAAAGGGGTTGCCAAGCTTCAAAAAAACTGCGAGTTTCCTGAAATCTCAGCAAACATTTTTTCACCCAATCTTGATGATACTTCATTTAATGATCAGTACACCAATCCCACTTGTCTCACCAAATTTCGTTCTTCTAGGTTAAACCGTTCCTTTGCAGTAACCGTTTTCATGTTTAGGTTTCACTCTGTTTTCTCCTATATGGATACATGTAGTTGGAACTCTAAATCAAACACGGTTTGTGCTAGCTCTTTGAAACTTGGCACAATAATGTAGTTCCAAGTTTTCTATCGCTATGGCTTCTGTCCTATTGAAGTAGCCCCAAGCAGAGACTGACGAGAATCACTTTCATTGAAAGGGGTTGCCAAGCTTCCAAAAAACTACGAATTACTGAAATCCCAGCAAACATTTTTCACCCAACCTTGATGATAGTTGCAGGTAATTTTCAGTACACCAATCAAACGTGGCTCACCAAATTTCGGTCTTCTAGGTCAAACCGTTCCTTTGCAGTAACCGTTTTCATGTTTAGGTTTCACTCTGTTTTCTCCAATATGGATACATGTAGTTGGAAGTCTAAATCAAACACGGTTTGTGCTAGCTCTTTGAAACTTGGCACAATAAATGTAGTTCCAAGTTCTATCACTATGGTTTGTGTCCTATTGACGTAGCCCAAAGCAGAGACTTACGAGAATCACTTTCATTGTAAGGGGTTGCCAAGCTTCCAAAAAACTACGAGTTTCCTGAAATCTCAGCAAACATTTTTTCACCCAATCTTGATGATACTTCCATTTAATGATCAGTACACCAATCCCACTGGGCTCACCAAATTTCGTTCTTCTAGGTTAAACCGTTATTTTGCAGAAACCCTTTTCATGTTAGGTTTCACTCTGTTTTCTCCTATATGGATACATGTAGTTGGAACTCTAAATCAAACACGGTTTGTGCTAGCTCTTTGAAACTTTTCACAACAATATAGTTCCAAGTTCTATCGCTATGGTTTGTGTCCTATTGAAGTAGCCCCAAGCAGAGACTGACGAGAATCACTTTCATTGTAAGGGGTTGCCAAGCTTCCAAAAAACTACGAGTTTCCTGAAATCTCAGCAAACATTTTTTCACCCAATCTTGATGATACTTCCATTTAATGAAAATACACCAATCCCACTTGGCTCACCAAATTTGTTCTTCTACGTCAAACCGTTCCTTTGCAGTAACCGTTTTTC
>NW_027552249.1:0-35030 GCF_045843805.1 Urocitellus parryii
GATACATGTAAGATTGGAAACTCTACACATAAAAACGGTTATTGCAAAGGAACGGTTTAACCTAGATGAACGAAATTTGGTGAGCCACGTGGGATTGGTGTATTGATCACTACCTGCAAGTATCATCAAGATTGGGTGAAAAAATGTTTGCTGAGATTTCAGGAAACTCGCACTTTTTTGGAAGCCTGGCAACCCCTTTCAATGAAAGTGATTCTCGTCAGTCTCTGCTTGGGGCTACTACAATAGCACACAAACCATAGCGATAGAACTTGGAACTACATTATTGTGCCAAGTTTCAAAGAGCTTGCACAAACCGTGTTTGATTTAGAGTTCCAACTACATGTATCCATATAGGAGAAAACAGAGTGAAACCTAACCATGAAAACGGTTACTGCAAAGGAACGGTTTAACCTAGAAGAACGAAATTTGGTGAGCCAAGTGGGACTGATGTACTGATCACTAAATGGAAGTATCATCAAGACTGGGTGAAAAAATGTTTGCTGAGATTTCAGGAAACTCGTAGTTTTTTGGAAGCCTGGCAACCCCTTTCAATGAAAGGGATTCTCGTCAGTCTCTGCTTGGGGTACTTCAATAGCACACAAACCATTGCGATAGAACATGGAACTACATTATTGTGCCAAGTTTCAAAGAGCTAGCACAAACCGTGTTTGATTTAGAGTTCCAACTACATGTATCCATATAGGAGAAAACAGAGTGAAACCTAAACATGAAAACGGTTACTGCAAAGGAACGGTTTAACCTAGAAGAACGAAATTTTGTGATCCAAGTGGGATTGGTGTACTGATCATTACCTGCAAGTATCATCAAGATTGGGTGAAAAAATGTTTGCCGTGATTTCAGGAAACTCGCAGTTTTTTGGAAGCCTGGCAACCCCTTTCAATGAAAGTGATTCTCGTCAGTCTCTGCTTGGGGCTACTTCAATAGCACACAAACCATAGCGATAGAACTTGGAACTACATTATTGGGCCAAGTTTCAAAGAGCTAGCACAAACCGTGTTTGATTTAGAGTTCCAACTACATGTACCCATATAGGAGAAAACAGAGTGAAACCTAAACATGAAAACGGTTACTGCAAAGGAACGGTTTAACCTAGAAGACGAAATTTGGTGAGCCAAGTTGGATTGGTGTATTGATCACTACCTGCAAGTATCATCAAGATTGGGTGAAAAAATGTTTGCTGAGATTTTGGAAACTCGCAGTTTTTTGGAAGCCTGGCAACCCTTTCAATGAAAGTGATTCTCGTCAGTCTCTTCTTGGGGCAACTTCAATAGCACACAAACCATAGCGATAGAATTTGGAACTACATTATTGTGCCAAGTTTCAAAGAGCTAGCACAAACCGTGTTTGATTTCGAGTTCCAACTACATGTATCCATATTGGAGAAAAGAGAGTGAAACCTAAACATGAAAACGGTTATTGCAAAGGAACGGTTTAACCTAGATGAACGAAATTTGGTGAGCCAAGTGGGATTGGTGTATTGATCACTAAATGGAGGTATCATCAAGATTGGGTGAAAAAATGTTTGCTGAGATTTCAGGAAACTCGCAGTTTTTTTGGAAGCCTGGCAACCGCTTTCAATGAAAGTGATTCTCGTCAGTCTCTGCTTGGGGCTACTTCAATAGCACACAAACCATAGCGATAGAACTTGGAACTACATTATTGTGCCAAGTTTCAAAGAGCTAGCACAAACCGTGTTTGATTTAGAGTTCCAACTACATGTATCCATATTGGAGAAAAGAGAGTGAAACCTAAACATGAAAACGGTTATTGCAAAGGAACGGTTTAACCTAGATGAACGAAATTTGGTGAGCCAAGTGGGATTGGTGTATTGATCACTACCTGCAAGTATCATCAAGATTGGGTGAAAAAATGTTTGCTGAGATTTCAGGAAACTCGCACTTTTTTGGAAGCCTGGCAACCCCTTTCAATGAAAGTGATTCTCGTCAGTCTCTGCTTGGGGCTACTACAATAGCACACAAACCATAGCGATAGAACTTGGAACTACATTATTGTGCCAAGTTTCAAAGAGCTTGCACAAACCGTGTTTGATTTAGAGTTCCAACTACATGTATCCATATAGGAGAAAACAGAGTGAAACCTAAACATGAAAACGGTTACTGCAAAGGAACGGTTTAACCTAGAAGAACGAAATTTGGTGAGCCAAGTGGGATTGGTGTATTGATCACTACCTACAAGTATCATCAAGATTTGGTGAAAAAATGTTTGCTGAGATTTTGGAAACTCGCAGTTTTTTGGAAGCCTGGCAACCGCTTTCAATGAAAGTGATTCTCGTCAGTCTCTGCTTGGGGCTACTTCAATAGCACACAAACCATAGCGATAGAACTTGGAACTACATTATTGTGCCAAGTTTCAAAGAGCTAGCACAAACCGTGTTTGATTTAGAGTTCCAACTACATGTATCCATATTGGAGAAAAGAGAGTGAAACCTAAACATGAAAACCGGTTATTGCAAAGGAACGGTTTAACCTAGATGAACGAAATTTGGTGAGCCACGTGGGATTGGTGTATTGATCACTACCTGCAAGTATCATCAAGATTGGGTGAAAAAATGTTTGCTGAGATTTCAGGAAACTCGCACTTTTTTGGAAGCCTGGCAACCCCTTTCAATGAAAGTGATTCTCGTCAGTCTCTGCTTGGGCTACTACAATAGCACACAACCATAGCGATAGAACTTGGAACTACATTATTGTGCCAAGTTTCAAAGAGCTAGCACAAACCGTGTTTGATTTAGAGTTCCAACTACATGTATCCATATAGGAGAAAACAGAGTGAAACCTAAACATGAAAACGGTTACTGCAAAGGAACGGTTTAACCTAGAAGAACGAAATTTGGTGAGCCAAGTTGGATTGGTGTATTGATCACTACCTGCAAGTATCATCAAGATTGGGTGAAAAAATGTTGCTGAGATTTTGGAAACTCGCAGTTTTTTGGAAGCCTGGCAACCCCTTTCAATGAAAGTGATTCTCGTCAGTCTCTTCTTGGGGCAACTTCAATAGCACACAAACCATAGCGATAGAATTTGGAACTACATTATTGTGCCAAGTTTCAAAGAGCTAGCACAAACCGTGTTTGATTTCGAGTTAAAACTACATGTATCCATATTGGAGAAAAGAGAGTGAAACCTAAACATGAAAACGGTTATTGCAAAGGAACGGTTTAACCTAGATGAACGAAATTTGGTGAGCCAAGTGGGATTGGTGTATTGATCACTAAATGGAGGTATCATCAAGATTGGGTGAAAAAATGTTTGCTGAGATTTCAGGAAACTCGCAGTTTTTTTGGAAGCCTGGCAACCCCTTTCAATGAAAGCGATTCTCGTCAGTCTCTGCTTGGGGCTACTTCAATAGCACACAAACCATAGCGATAGAACTTGGAACTACATTATTGTGCCTAGTTTCAAAGAGCTAGCACAAACCGTGTTTGATTTAGAGTTCCAACTACATGTATCCATATTGGAGAAAACAGAGTGAAACCTAAACATGAAAACGGTTACTGCAAAGGAACGGTTTAACCTAGAAGAACGAAATTTGGTGAACCAAGTGGGATTGGTGTACTGATCATTACCTGCAAGTATCATCAAGATTGGGTGAAAAAATGTTTGCCGATATTTCAGGAAACTCGCAGTATTTTGGAAGCCTGGCAACCCCTTTCAATCAAAGTGATTCTCGTCAGTCTCTGTTTGGGGCTACTTCAATAGCACACAAACCATAGCGATAGAACTTGGAACTACATTATTGTGCCAAGTTTCAAAGAGCTAGCACAAACCGTGTTTGATTTAGAGTTCCAACTACATGTATCCATATAGGAGAAAACAGAGTGAAACCTAAACATGAAAACGGTTACTGCAAAGGAACGGTTTAACCTAGAAGAACGAAATTTGGTGAGCCAAGTGGGATTGGTGTATTGATCACTACCTACAAGTATCATCAAGATTGGGTGAAAAAATGTTTGCTGAGATTTTGGAAACTCGTAGTTTTTTGGAAGCCTGGCAACCCCTTTCAATGAAAGTGATTCTCGTCAGTCTCTGCTTGGGGCTACTTCAATAGCACACAAACCATAGCGATAGAACTTGGAACTACATTATTGTGCCAAGTTTCAAAGAGGTAGCACAAACTGTGTTTGATTTAGAGTTCCAACTACATGTATCCATATTGGAGAAAACAGAGTGAAACCTAAACATGAAAATGGTTACTGCAAAAGAACGGTTTAACCTAGAAGAACGAAATTTGGTGAACCAAGTGGGATTGGTGTATTGATCACTACCTGCAAGTATCATCAAGATTGGGTGAAAAAATGTTTGTTGAGTTTTCAGGAAACTCGCAGTTTTTTGGAAGCCTGGCAACCCCTTTCTATGAAAGGGATTCTCGTCAGTCTCTGCTTGGGGCTACTTCAATAGCACACAAACCATAGCGATAGAACTTGGAACTACATTATTGTGCCAAGTTTCAAAGAGCTAGACAAACCGTGTTTGATTTAGAGTTCCAAATACATGTATCCATATAGGAGAAAACAGAGTGAAACCTAAACATGGAAACGGTTATTGCAAAGGAACGGTTTAACCTAGATGAACGAAATTTGGTGAGCCAAGTGGGATTGGTGTATTGATCACTAAATGGAAGTATCATCAAGATTGGGTGAAAAAATGTTTGCTGAGATTTCAGGAAACTCACAGTTTTTTGGAAGCCTGGCAACCCCTTTCAATGAAAGTGATTCTCGTCAGTCTCTGCTTGGGGCTACTTCAATAGCACACAAACCATAGCGATAGAACTTGGAACTACATTATTGTGCCAAGTTTCAAAGAGGTAGCACAAACTGTGTTTGATTTAGAGTTCCAACTACATGTATCCATATTGGAGAAAACAGAGTGAAACCTAAACATGAAAATGGTTACTGCAAAAGAACGGTTTAACCTAGAAGAACGAAATTTGGTGAACCAAGTGGGATTGGTGTACTGATCATTACCTGCAAGTATCATCAAGATTGGGTGAAAAAATGTTTGCCGATATTTCAGGAAACTCGCAGTATTTTGGAAGCCTGGCAACCCCTTTCAATCAAAGTGATTCTCGTCAGTCTCTGTTTGGGGCTACTTCAATAGCACACAAACCATAGCGATAGAACTTGGAACTACATTATTGTGCCAAGTTTCAAAGAGCTAGCACAAACCGTGTTTGATTTAGAGTTCCAACTACATGTATCCATATAGGAGAAAACAGAGTGAAACCTAAACATGAAAACGGTTACTGCAAAGGAACGGTTTAACCTAGAAGAACGAAATTTGGTGAGCCAAGTGGGATTGGTGTATTGATCACTACCTACAAGTATCATCAAGATTGGGTGAAAAAATGTTTGCTGAGATTTTGGAAACTCGCAGTTTTTTGGAAGCCTGGCAACCGCTTTCAATGAAAGTGATTCTCGTCAGTCTCTGCTTGGGGCTACTTCAATAGCACACAAACCATAGCGATAGAACTTGGAACTACATTATTGTGCCAAGTTTCAAAGAGCTAGCACAAACCGTGTTTGATTTAGAGTTCCAACTACATGTATCCATATTGGAGAAAAGAGAGTGAAACCTACACATGAAAACGGTTATTGCAAAGGAACGGTTTAACCTAGATGAACGAAATTTGGTGAGCCACGTGGGATTGGTGTATTGATCACTACCTGCAAGTATCATCAAGATTGGGTGAAAAAATGTTTGCTGAGATTTCAGGAAACTCGCACTTTTTTGGAAGCCTGGCAACCCCTTTCAATGAAAGTGATTCTCGTCAGTCTCTGCTTGGGGCTACTACAATAGCACACAAACCATAGCGATAGAACTTGGAACTACATTATTGTGCCAAGTTTCAAAGAGCTTGCACAAACCGTGTTTGATTTAGAGTTCCAACTACATGTATCCATATAGGAGAAAACAGAGTGAAACCTAAACATGAAAACGGTTACTGCAAAGGAACGGTTTAACCTAGAAGAACGAAATTTGGTGAGCCAAGTGGGACTGATGTACTGATCACTAAATGGAAGTATCATCAAGACTGGGTGAAAAAATGTTTGCTGAGATTTCAGGAAACTCGTAGTTTTTTGGAAGCCTGGCAACCCCTTTCAATGAAAGGGATTCTCGTCAGTCTCTGCTTGGGGTACTTCAATAGCACACAAACCATTGCGATAGAACATGGAACTACATTATTGTGCCAAGTTTCAAAGAGCTAGCACAAACCGTGTTTGATTTAGAGTTCCAACTACATGTATCCATATAGGAGAAAACAGAGTGAAACCTAAACATGAAAACGGTTATTGCAAAGGAACGGTTTAACCTAGAAGAACGAAATTTTGTGATCCAAGTGGGATTGGTGTACTGATCATTACCTGCAAGTATCATCAAGATTGGGTGAAAAAATGTTTGCCGTGATTTCAGGAAACTCGCAGTTTTTTGGAAGCCTGGCAACCCCTTTCAATGAAAGTGATTCTCGTCAGTCTCTGCTTGGGGCTACTTCAATAGCACACAAACCATAGCGATAGAACTTGGAACTACATTATTGTGCCAAGTTTCAAAGAGCTAGCACAAACCGTGTTTGATTTAGAGTTCCAACTACATGTACCCATATAGGAGAAAACAGAGTGAAACCTAAACATGAAAACGGTTACTGCAAAGGAACGGTTTAACCTAGAAGAACGAAATTTGGTGAGCCAAGTTGGATTGGTGTATTGATCACTACCTGCAAGTATCATCAAGATTGGGTGAAAAAATGTTTGCTGAGATTTTGGAAACTCGCAGTTTTTTGGAAGCCTGGCAACCCCTTTCAATGAAAGTGATTCTCGTCAGTCTCTTCTTGGGGCAACTTCAATAGCACACAAACCATAGCGATAGAATTTGGAACTACATTATTGTGCCAAGTTTCAAAGAGCTAGCACAAACCGTGTTTGATTTCGAGTTCCAACTACATGTATCCATATTGGAGAAAAGAGAGTGAAACCTAAACATGAAAACGGTTATTGCAAAGGAACGGTTTAACCTAGATGAACGAAATTTGGTGAGCCAAGTGGGATTGGTGTATTGATCACTAAATGGAGGTATCATCAAGATTGGGTGAAAAAATGTTTGCTGAGATTTCAGGAAACTCGCAGTTTTTTGGAAGCCTGGCAACCGCTTTCAATGAAAGTGATTCTCGTCAGTCTCTGCTTGGGGCTACTTCAATAGCACACAAACCATAGCGATAGAACTTGGAACTACATTATTGTGCCAAGTTTCAAAGAGCTAGCACAAACCGTGTTTGATTTTTAGAGTTCCAACTACATGTATCCATATTGGAGAAAAGAGAGTGAAACCTAAACATGAAAACGGTTATTGCAAAGGAACGGTTTAACCTAGATGAACGAAATTTGGTGAGCCAAGTGGGATTGGTGTATTGATCACTAACTGCAAGTATCATCAAGATTGGGTGAAAAAATGTTTGCTGAGATTTCAGGAAACTCGCACTTTTTTGGAAGCCTGGCAACCCCTTTCAATGAAAGTGATTCTCGTCAGTCTCTGCTTGGGGCTACTACAATAGCACACAAACCATAGCGATAGAACTTGGAACTACATTATTGTGCCAAGTTTCAAAGAGCTTGCACAAACCGTGTTTGATTTCGAGTTCCAACTACATGTATCCATATAGGAGAAAACAGAGTGAAACCTAAACATGAAAACGGTTACTGCAAAGGAACGGTTTAACCTAGAAGAACGAAATTTGGTGAGCCAAGTGGGATTGGTGTATTGATCACTACCTACAAGTATCATCAAGATTTGGTGAAAAAATGTTTGCTGAGATTTTGGAAACTCGCAGTTTTTTGGAAGCCTGGCAACCGCTTTCAATGAAAGTGATTCTCGTCAGTCTCTGCTTGGGGCTACTTCAATAGCACACAAACCATAGCGATAGAACTTGGAACTACATTATTGTGCCAAGTTTCAAAGAGCTAGCACAAACCGTGTTTGATTTAGAGTTCCAACTACATGTATCCATATTGGAGAAAAGAGAGTGAAACCTAAACATGAAAACGGTTATTGCAAAGGAACGGTTTAACCTAGATGAACGAAATTTGGTGAGCCACGTGGGATTGGTGTATTGATCACTACCTGCAAGTATCATCAAGATTGGGTGAAAAAATGTTTGCTGAGATTTCAGGAAACTCGCACTTTTTTGGAAGCCTGGCAACCGCTTTCAATGAAAGTGATTCTCGTCAGTCTCTGCTTGGGGCTACTACAATAGCACACAAACCATAGCGATAGAACTTGGAACTACATTATTGTGCCAAGTTTCAAAGAGCTAGCACAAACCGTGTTTGATTTAGAGTTCCAACTACATGTATCCATATAGGAGAAAACAGAGTGAAACCTAAACATGAAAACGGTTACTGCAAAGGAACGGTTTAACCTAGAACAACGAAATTTGGTGAGCCAAGTGGGACTGATGTACTGATCACTAAATGGAAGTATCATCAAGATTGGGTGAAAAAATGTTTGCTGAGATTTCAGGAAACTCGTAGTTTTTTGGAAGCCTGGCAACCCCTTTCAATGAAAGGGATTCTCGTCAGTCTCTGCTTGGGGTACTTCAATAGCACACAAACCATAGCGATAGAACATGGAACTACATTATTGTGCCAAGTTTCAAAGAGCTAGCACAAACCGTGTTTGATTTAGAGTTCCAACTACATGTATCCATATAGGAGAAAACAGAGTGAAACCTAAACATGAAAACGGTTATTGCAAAGGAACGGTTTAACCTAGAAGAACGAAATTTTGTGATCCAAGTGGGATTGGTGTACTGATCATTACCTGCAAGTATCATCAAGATTGGGTGAAAAAATGTTTGCCGTGATTTCAGGAAACTCGCAGTTTTTTGGAAGCCTGGCAACCCCTTTCAATGAAAGTGATTCTCGTCAGTCTCTGCTTGGGGCTACTTCAATAGCACACAAACCATAGCGATAGAACTTGGAACTACATTATTGTGCCAAGTTTCAAAGAGCTAGCACAAACCGTGTTTGATTTAGAGTTCCAACTACATGTACCCATTTAGGAGAAAACAGAGTGAAACCTAAACATGAAAACGGTTACTGCAAAGGAACGGTTTAACCTAGAAGAACGAAATTTGGTGAGCCAAGTTGGATTGGTGTATTGATCACTACCTGCAAGTATCATCAAGATTGGGTGAAAAAATGTTGCTGAGATTTTGGAAACTCGCAGTTTTTTGGAAGACTGGCAACCCCTTTCAATGAAAGTGATTCTCGTCAGTCTCTTCTTGGGGCAACTTCAATAGCACACAAACCATAGCGATAGAATTTGGAACTACATTATTGTGCCAAGTTTCAAAGAGCTAGCACAAACCGTGTTTGATTTCGAGTTCCAACTACATGTATCCATATTGGAGAAAAGAGAGTGAAACCTAAACATGAAAACGGTTATTGCAAAGGAACGGTTTAACCTAGATGAACGAAATTTGGTGAGCCAAGTGGGATTGGTGTATTGATCACTAAATGGAGGTATCATCAAGATTGGGTGAAAAAATGTTTGCTGAGATTTCAGGAAACTCGCAGTTTTTTGGAAGCCTGGCAACCCCTTTCAATGAAAGCGATTCTCGTCAGTCTCTGCTTGGGGCTACTTCAATAGCACACAAACCATAGCGATAGAACTTGGAACTACATTATTGTGCCTAGTTTCAAAGAGCTAGCACAAACCGTGTTTGATTTAGAGTTCCAACTACATGTATCCATATTGGAGAAAACAGAGTGAAACCTAAACATGAAAACGGTTAGTGCAAAGGAACGGTTTAACCTAGAAGAACGAAATTTGGTGAACCAAGTGGGATTGGTGTACTGATCATTACCTGCAAGTATCATCAAGATTGGGTGAAAAAATGTTTGCCGATATTTCAGGAAACTCGCAGTATTTTGGAAGCCTGGCAACCCCTTTCAATGAAAGTGATTCTCGTCAGTCTCTGCTTGGGGCTACTACAATAGCACACAAACCATAGCGATAGAACTTGGAACTACATTATTGTGCCAAGTTTCAAAGAGCTTGCACAAACCGTGTTTGATTTAGAGTTCCAACTACATGTATCCATATAGGAGAAAACAGAGTGAAACCTAAACATGAAAACGGTTACTGCAAAGGAACGGTTTAACCTAGAAGAACGAAATTTGGTGAGCCAAGTGGGACTGATGTACTGATCACTAAATGGAAGTATCATCAAGACTGGGTGAAAAAATGTTTGCTGAGATTTCAGGAAACTCGTAGTTTTTTGGAAGCCTGGCAACCCCTTTCAATGAAAGGGATTCTCGTCAGTCTCTGCTTGGGGTACTTCAATAGCACACAAACCATAGCGATAGAACTTGGAACTACATTATTGTGCCAAGTTTCAAAGAGCTAGCACAAACCGTGTTTGATTTAGAGTTCAAACTACATGTATCCATATAGGAGAAAACAGAGTGAAACCTAAACATGAAAACGGTTATTGCAAAGGAACGGTTTAACCTAGAAGAACGAAATTTTGTGATCCAAGTGGGATTGGTGTACTGATCATTACCTGCAAGTATCATCAAGATTGGGTGAAAAAATGTTTGCTGTGATTTCAGGAAACTCGCAGTTTTTTGGAAGCCTGGCAACCCCTTTCAATGAAAGTGATTCTCGTCAGTCTCTGCTTGGGGCTACTTCAATAGCACACAAACCATAGCGATAGAACTTGGAACTACATTATTGTGCCAAGTTTCAAAGAGCTAGCACAAACCGTGTTTGATTTAGAGTTCCAACTACATGTACCCATATAGGAGAAAACAGAGTGAAACCTAAACATGAAAACGGTTACTGCAAAGGAACGGTTTAACCTAGAAGAACGAAATTTGGTGAGCCAAGTTTTATTGGTGTATTGATCACTACCTGCAAGTATCATCAAGATTGGGTGAAAAAATGTTTGCTGAGATTTTGGAAACTCGCAGTTTTTTGGAAGCCTGGCAACCCCTTTCAATGAAAGTGATTCTCGTCAGTCTCTTCTTGGGGCAACTTCAATAGCACACAAACCATAGCGATAGAATTTGGAACTACATTATTGTGCCAAGTTTCAAAGAGCTAGCACAAACCGTGTTTGATTTAGAGTTCCAACTACATGTATCCATATTGGGGAAAAGAGAGTGAAACCTAAACATGAAAACGGTTATTGCAAAGGAACGGTTTAACCTAGATGAACGAAATTTGGTGAGCCAATTGGGATTGGTGTATTGATCACTAAATGGAAGTATCATCAAGATTGGGTGAAAAAATGTTTGCTGAGATTTCAGGAAACTCGCAGTTTTTTGGAAGCCTGGCAACCGCTTTCAATGAAAGCGATTCTCGTCAGTCTCTGCTTGGGGCTAATTCAATAGCACACAAACCATAGCGATAGAACTTGGAACTACATTATTGTGCCAAGTTTCAAAGAGCTAGCACAAACCGTGTTTGATTTAGAGTTCCAACTACATGTATCCATATTGGAGAAAACAGAGTGAAACCTAAACATGAAAACGGTTACTGCAAAGGAACGGTTTAACCTAGAAGAACGAAATTTGGTGAACCAAGTGGGATTGGTGTACTGATCATTACCTGCAAGTATCATCAAGATTGGGTGAAAAAATGTTTGCCGAGATTTCAGGAAACTCGCAGTTTTTTGGAAGCCTGGCAACCCCTTTCAATGAAAGTGATTCTCGTCAGTCTCTGCTTGGGGCTACTTCAATAGCACACAAACCATAGCGATAGAACTTGGAACTACATTATTGTGCCAAGTTTCAAAGAGCTAGCACAAACCGTGTTTGATTTAGAGTTCCAACTACATGTACCCATATAGGAGAAAACAGAGTGAAACCTAAACATGAAAACGGTTACTGCAAAGGAACGGTTTAACCTAGAAGAACGAAATTTGGTGAGCCAAGTTTTATTGGTGTATTGATCACTACCTGCAAGTATCATCAAGATTGGGTGAAAAAATGTTTGCTGAGATTTTGGAAACTCGCAGTTTTTTGGAAGCCTGGCAACCCCTTTCAATGAAAGTGATTCTCGTCAGTCTCTTCTTGGGGCAACTTCAATAGCACACAAACCATAGCGATAGAATTTGGAACTACATTATTGTGCCAAGTTTCAAAGAGCTAGCACAAACCGTGTTTGATTTAGAGTTCCAACTACATGTATCCATATTGGGGAAAAGAGAGTGAAACCTAAACATGAAAACGGTTATTGCAAAGGAACGGTTTAACCTAGATGAACGAAATTTGGTGAGCCAATTGGGATTGGTGTATTGATCACTAAATGGAAGTATCATCAAGATTGGGTGAAAAAATGTTTGCTGAGATTTCAGGAAACTCGCAGTTTTTTGGAAGCCTGGCAACCGCTTTCAATGAAAGCGATTCTCGTCAGTCTCTGCTTGGGGCTAATTCAATAGCACACAAACCATAGCGATAGAACTTGGAACTACATTATTGTGCCAAGTTTCAAAGAGCTAGCACAAACCGTGTTTGATTTAGAGTTCCAACTACATGTATCCATATTGGAGAAAACAGAGTGAAACCTAAACATGAAAACGGTTACTGCAAAGGAACGGTTTAACCTAGAAGAACGAAATTTGGTGAACCAAGTGGGATTGGTGTACTGATCATTACCTGCAAGTATCATCAAGATTGGGTGAAAAAATGTTTGCCGAGATTTCAGGAAACTCGCAGTTTTTTGGAAGCCTGGCAACCCCTTTCAATGAAAGTGATTCTCGTCAGTCTCTGCTTGGGGCTACTTCAATAGCACACAAACCATAGCGATAGAACTTGGAACTACATTATTGTGCCAAGTTTCAAAGAGCTAGCACAAACCGTGTTTGATTTAGAGTTCCAACTACATGTATCCATATAGGAGAAAACAGAGTGAAACCTAAACATGAAAACGGTTACTGCAAAGGAACGGTTTAACCTAGAAGAACGAAATTTGGTGAGCCAAGTGGGATTGGTGTTCTGATCACTAAATGGAAGTATCATCAAGATTGGGTGAAAAAATGTTTGCTGAGATTTCAGGAAACTCGTCGTTTTTTGGAAGCTTGGCAACCCCTTTTAATGAAAGGGATTCTCGTCAGTCTCTGCTGGGGCTACTTCAATAACACACAAACCATAGCGATAGAACTTGGAACTACATTATTGTGCCAAGTTTCAAAGAGCTAGCGCAAACCGTGTTTGATTTAGAGTTCCAACTACATGTATCCATATAGGAGAAAACAGAGTGAAAACTAAACATGAAAACGGTTACTGCAAAGGAACGGTTTAACCTAGAAGAACGAAATTTGGTGATCCAAGTGGGATTGGTGTACTGATCATTACCTGCAAGTTTCATCAAGATTGGATGAAAAAATGTTTGCCGAGATTTCAGGAAACTCGCAGTTTTTTGGAAGCCTGGCAACCCCTTTCAATGAAAGTGATTCTCGTCAGTCTCTGCTTGGGGCTACTTCAATAGCACACAAACCATAGCGATAGAACTTGGAACTACATTATTGTGCCAAGTTTCAAAGAGCTAGCACAAACCGTGTTTGATTTAGAGTTCCAACTACATGTATCCATATAGGAGAAAACAGAGTGAAACCTAAACATGAAAACGGTAACTGCAAAGGAACGGTTTAACCTAGAAGAACGAAATTTGGTGAACCAAGTGGGATTGGTGTACTGATCATTACCTGCAAGTATCATCAAGATTGGGTGAAAAAATGTTTGCCGAGATTTCAGGAAACTCGCAGTTTTTTGGAAGCCTGGCAACCCCTTTCTATCAAAGTGATTCTCGTCAGTCTCTGCTTGGGGCTACTTCAATAGCACACAAACCATAGCGATAGAACTTGGAACTACATTATTGTGCCAAGTTTCAAAGAGCTAGCACAAACCGTGTTTGATTTAGAGTTCCAACTACATGTATCCATATAGGAGAAAACAGAGTGAAACCTAAACATGAAAACGGTTACTGCAAAGGAACGGTTTAAACTAGAAGAACGAAATTTGGTGAGCCAAGTCGGATTGGTGTACTGATCACTAAATGGAAGTATCATCAAGATTGGGTGAAAAAATGTTTGCTGAGATTTCAGGAAACTCGTCGTTTTTTGGAAGCTTGGCAACCCCTTTTAATGAAAGGGATTCTCGTCAGTCTCTGCTGGGGCTACTTCAATAACACACAAACCATAGCGATAGAACTTGGAACTACATTATTGTGCCAAGTTTCAAAGAGCTAGCACAAACCGTGTTTGATTTAGAGTTCCAACTACATGTATCCATATAGGAGAAAACAGAGTGAAACCTAAACATGAAAACGGTTATTGCAAAGGAACGGTTTTACCTAGAAGAACGAAATTTTGTGATCCAAGTGGGATTGGTGTACTGATCATTACCTGCAAATATCATCAAGATTGGGTGAAAAAATGTTTGCCGTGATTTCAGGAAACTCGCAGTTTTTCGGAAGCCTGGCAACCCCTTTCAATAAAAGTGATTCTCGTCAGTCTCTGCTTGGGGCTACTTCAATAGCACACAAACCATAGCGATAGAACTTGGAACTACATTATTGTGCCAAGTTTCAAAGAGCTAGCACAAACCGTGTTTGATTTAGAGTTCCAACTACATGTACCCATATAGGAGAAAACAGAGTGAAACCTAAACATGAAAACGGTTACTGCAAAGGAACGGTTTAACCTAGAAGAACGAAATTTGGTGAGCCAAGTTGGATTGGTGTATTGATCACTACCTGCAAGTATCATCAAGATTGGGTGAAAAAATGTTTGCTGAGATTTTGGAAACTCGCAGTTTTTTGGAAGCCTGGCAACCGCTTTCAATGAAAGTGATTCTCGTCAGTCTCTGCTTGGGGCTACTTCAATAGCACACAAACCATAGCGATAGAATTTGGAACTACATTATTGTGCCAAGTTTCAAAGAGCTAGCACAAACCGTGTTTGATATAGAGTTCCAACTACATGTATCCATATTGGAGAAAAGAGAGTGAAACCTAAACATGAAAACGGTTATTGCAAAGGACGGTTTAACCTAGATGAACGAAGTTTGGTGAGCCAAGTGGGATTGGTGTATTGATCACTAAATGGAAGTATCATCAAATTGGGTGAAAAAATGTTTGCTGAGATTTCAGGAAACTCGCAGTTTTTTGGAAGCCTGGCAACCCCTTTCAATGAAAGCGATTCTCGTCAGTCTCTGCTTGGGGCTACTTCAATAGCACACAAACCATAGCGATAGAACTTGGAAATACATTATTGTGCCAAGTTTCAAAGAGCTAGCACAAACCGTGTTTGATTTAGAGTTCCAAACTACATGTATCCATATTGGAGAAAACAGAGTGAAACCTAAACATGAAAACGGTTACTGCAAAGGAACGGTTAAACTAGAAGAACGAAATTTGGTGAACCAAGTGGGATTGGTGTACTGATCATTACCTGCAAGTATCATCAAGATTGGGTGAAAAAAATGTTTGCCGAGATTTCAGGAAACTCGCATTTTTTTGAAGCCTGGCAACCCCTTTCAATCAAAGTGATTCTCGTCAGTCTCTGCTTGGGGCTACTTCAATAGCACACAAACCATAGCGATAGAACTTGGAACTACATTATTGTGCCAAGTTTCAAAGAGCTAGCACAAACCGTGTTTGATTTAGAGTTCCAACTACATGTATCCATATAGGAGAAAACAGAGTGAAACCTACACATGAAAACGGTTAATGCAAAGGAACGGTTTAAACTAGAAGAACGAAATTTGGTGAGCCAAGTGGGATAGGTGTACTGATCACTAAATGGAAGTATCATCAAGATTGGGTGAAAAAATGTTTGCTGAGATTTCAGGAAACTCGTCGTTTTTTGGAAGATTGGCAACCCCTTTTAATGAAAGGGATTCTCGTGAGTCTCTGCTGGGGCTACTTCAATAACACACAAACCATAGCGATAGAACTTGGAACTACATTATTGTGCCAAGTTTCAAAGAGCTAGCACAAACCGTGTTTGATTTAGAGTTCCAACTACATGCATCCATATAGGAGAAACAGAGTGAAACCTAAACATGAAAACGGTTCTTTCAAAGGAACGGTTTAACCTAGAAGAACGAAATTTGGTGAGCCAAGTGGGATTGGTGTACTGATCACTAAATGGAAGTATCATCAAGATTGGGTGAAAAAATGTTTGCTGAGATTTCAGGAAACTCGTTGTTTTTTGGAAGCTTTTCAACCCCTTTTAATGAAAGCGATTCTCGTCAGTCTCTGCTTGGTGCTACTTCAATAGCACACAAACCATAGCGATAGAACTTGGAACTACATTATTGTGCCAAGTTTCAAAAAGCTAGCACAACCGTGTTTGATTTAGAGTTCCAACTACATGTATCCATATAGGAGAAAACAGAGTGAAACCTAAACATGAAAACGGTTACTGCAAAGGAACGGTTTAACCTAGAAGAACGAAATTTGGTGATCCAAGGGGGATTGGTGTACTGATCATTACCTGCAAGTATCATCAAGATTGGGTGAAAAAATGTTTGCCGAGATTTCAGGAAACTCGCAGTTTTTTGGAAGCCTGGCAACCCCTTTCAATGAAAGTGATTCTCGTCAGTCTCTGCTTGGGGCTACTTCAATGGCACACAAACCATAGCGATAGAACTCGGAACTACATTATTGTGCCATGTTTCAAAGAGCTAGCACAAACCATGTTTGATTTAGAGTTCCAACTACATGTATCCATATAGGAGAAAACAGAGTGAAACCTAAACATGAAAACGGTTACTGCAAAGGAACGGTTTAACCTAGAAGAACGAAATTTGGTGAGCCAAGTGGGACTGATGTACTGATCACTAAATGGAAGTATCATCAAGATTGGGTGAAAAATGTTTGCTGAGATTTCAGGAAACTCGTAGTTTTTTGGAAGCCTGGCAACCCCTTTCAATGAAAGGGATTCTCGTCAGTCTCTGCTTGGGGCTACTTCAATAGCACACAAACCATACCGATAGAACTTGGAACTACATTATTGTGCCAAGTTTCAAAGAGCTAGTACAAACCGTGTTTGATTTAGAGTTCCAACTACATGTATCCATATAGGAGAAAACAGAGTGAAACCTAAACATGAAAACGGTTATTGCAAAGGAACGGTTTAACCTAGATGAACGAAATTTGGTGAGCCAAGTGGGATTGGTGTATTGATCACTAAATGGAAGTATCATCAAGATTGGGTGAAAAAATGTTTGCTGAGATTTCAGGAAACTCGTAGTTTTTGGAAGCTTGGCAACCCCTTTTAATGAAAGGGATTCTCGTGAGTCTCTGCTGGGGCTACTTCAATAACACACAAACCATAGCGATAGAACTTGGAACTACATTATTGTGCCAAGTTTCAAAGAGCTAGCACAAACCGTGTTTGATTTAGAGTTCCAACTACATGTATCCATATAGGAGAAAACAGAGTGAAACCTAAACATGAAAACGGTTACTGCAAAGGAACGGTTTAACCTAGAAGAACGAAATTTGGTGATCCAAGTGGGATTGGTGTACTGATCATTACCTGCAAGTATCATCAAGATTGGGTGAAAAAATGTTTGCCGAGATTTCAGGAAACTCGCAGTTTTTTGGAAGCCTGGCAACCCCTTTCTATGAAAGGGATTCTCGTCAGTCTCTGATTGGGACTACTTCAATAGCACACAAACCATAGCGATAGAACTTGGAACTACATTATTGTGCCAAGTTTCAAAGGGCTAGCACAAACCGTGTTTGATTTAGAGTTCCAACTACATGTATCCATATAGGAGAAAACAGAGTGAAACCTAAACATGAAAACGGTTACTGCAAAGGAACGGTTTAACCTAGAAGAACGAAATTTGGTGAGCCAAGTGGGATTGGTGTACTGATCACTAAATGGAAGTATCATCAAGATTGGGTGAAAAAATGTTGCTGAGATTTCAGGAAACTCGTAGTTTTTTGGAAGCTTGGCAACCCCTTTTAATGAAAGGGATTCTCGTCAGTCTCTGCTTGGGGCAACTTCAATGGCACACAAACCATAGCGACAGAAGTTGGAACTACATTATTGTGCCAAGTTTCAAAGAGCTAGCACAAACCGTGTTTGATTTAGAGTTCCAACTACATGTATCCATATAGGAGAAAACAGAGTGAAACCTAAACATGAAAACGGTTATTGCAAAGGAACGGTTTAACCTAGAAGAACGAAATTTGGTGATCCAAGTAGGATTGGTGTACTGATCATTACCTGCAAGTATCATCAAGATTTGGTGAAAAAATGTTTGCCGAGATTTCAGGAAACTCACAGTTTTTTGGAAGCCTGGCAACCCCTTTCAATGAAAGGGATTCTCGTCAGTCTCTGCTTGGGGCTACTTCAATAGCACACAAACCATAGCGATAGAACTTGGAACTACATTATTGTGCCAAGTTTCAAAGAGCTAGCACAAACCGTGTTTGATTTAGAGTTCCAACTACATGTATCCATATAGGAGAAAACAGAGTGAAACCTAAACATAAAAACGGTTACTGCAAAGGAACGGTTTAACCTAGAAGAACGAAATTTGGTGAGCCAAGTTGGATTGTTGTATTGATCACTACCTGCAAGTATCATCAAGATTGGATGAAAAAATGTTTGCTGAGATTTTGGAAACTCGCAGTTTTTTGGAAGCCTGGCAACCCCTTTCAATGAAAGTGATTCTCGTCAGTCTCTGCTTGGGGCAACTTCAATAGCACACAAACCATAGCGATAGAACTTGGAACTACATTATTGTGCCAAGTTTCAAAGAGCTAGTACAAACCGTGTTTGATTTAGAGTTCCAAATACATGTATCCATATAGGAGAAAACAGAGTGAAACCTAAACATGGAAACGGTTATTGGCAAAGGAACGTTTAACCTAGATGAACGAAATTTGGTGAGCCAAGTGGGATTGGTGTATTGATCACTAAATGGAAGTATCATCAAGATTGGGTGAAAAAATGTTTGCTGAGATTTCAGGAAACTCACAGTTTTTTGGAAGCCTGGCAACCCCTTTCAATGAAAGTGATTCTCGTCAGTCTCTGCTTGGGGCTACTTCAATAGCACACAAACCATAGCGATAGAACTTGGAACTACATTATTGTGCCAAGTTTCAAAGAGCTAGCACAAACCGTGTTTGATTTAGAGTTCCAACTACATGTATCCATATAGGAGAAAACAGAGTGGAACCTAAACATGAAAACGGTTACTGCAAAGGAACGGTTTAACCTAGAAGAACGAAATTTGGTGAGCCAAGTGGGATTGGTGTACTGATCACTAAATGGAAGTATCATCAAGATTGGGTGAAAAAATGTTTGCTGAGATTTCAGGAAACTCGTAGTTTTTTGGAAGCTTTTCAACCCCTTTTAATGAAAGGGATTCTCGTCAGTCTCTGCTTGGGGCTACTTCAATTGCACACAAACCATAGCGATAGAACTTGGAACTACATTATTGTGCCAAGTTTCAAAGAGCTAGCACAAACCGTGTTTGATTTAGAGTTCCAACTACATGTATCCATATAGGAGAAAACAGAGTGAAACCTAAACATGAAAACGGTTCCTGCAAAGGAACGGTTTAACCTAGAAGAACGAAATTTGGTGAGCCAAGTTGGATTGGTGTATTGATCACTACCTGCAAGTATCATCAATATTGGGTGAAAAAATGTTTGCTGAGATTTTGGAAACTCGCAGTTTTTTGGAAGCCTGGCAACCCCTTTCAATGAAAGTGATTCTCGTCAGTCTCTGCTTGGGGCAACTTCAATAGCACACAAACCATAGCGATAGAACTTGGAACTACATTATTGTGCCAAGTTTCAAAGAGCTAGCACAAACCGTGTTTGATTTAGAGTTCCAACTACATGTATCCATATTGGAGAAAGAGAGTGAAACCTAAACATGAAAACGGTTATTGCAAAGGAACGGTTTAACCTAGATGAACGAAATTTGGTGAGCCAAGTGGGATTGTGTATTGATCACTACCTGCAAGTATCATCAAGATTGGGTGAAAAATGTTTGCTGAGATTTCAGGAAACTCGCACTTTTTTTGGAAGCCTGCAACCCCTTTCAATGAAAGTGATTCTCGTCAGTCTCTGCTTGGGGCTACTACAATAGCACACAAACCATAGCGATAGAACTTGGAACTACATTATTGTGCCAAGTTTCAAAGAGCTTGCACAAACCGTGTTGATTTAGAGTTCCAACTACATGTATCCATATAGGAGAAAACAGAGTGAAACCTAAACATGAAAACGGTTACTGCAAAGGAACGGTTTAACCTAGAAGAACGAAATTTGGTGAGCCAAGTGGGACTGATGTACTGATCACTAAATGGAAGTATCATCAAGACTGGGTGAAAAAATGTTTGCTGAGATTTCAGGAAACTCGTAGTTTTTTGGAAGCCTGGCAACCCCTTTCAATGAAAGGGATTCTCGTCAGTCTCTGCTTGGGGTACTTCAAATAGCACACAAACCATAGCGATAGAACATGGAACTACATTATTGTGCCAAGTTTCAAAGAGCTAGCACAAACCGTGTTTGATTTAGAGTTCCAACTACATGTATCCATATAGGAGAAAACAGAGTGAAACCTAAACATGAAAACGGTTATTGCAAAAGGAACGGTTTAACCTAGAAGAACGAAATTTTGTGATCCAAGTGGGATTGGTGTACTGATCATTACCTGCAAGTATCATCAAGATTGGGTGAAAAAATGTTTGCTGTGATTTCAGGAAACTCGCAGTTTTTTGGAAGCCTGGCAACCCCTTTCAATGAAAGTGATTCTCGTCAGTCTCTGCTTGGGGCTACTTCAATAGCACACAAACCATAGCGATAGAACTTGGAACTACATTATTGTGCCAAGTTTCAAAGAGCTAGCACAAACCGTGTTTGATTTTAGAGTTCCAACTACATGTACCCATATAGGAGAAAACAGAGTGAAAACCTAAACATGAAAACGGTTACTGCAAAGGAACGGTTTAACCTAGAAGAACGAAATTTGGTGAGCCAAGTTTTATTGGTGTATTGATCACTACCTGCAAGTATCATCAAGATTGGGTGAAAAAATGTTTGCTGAGATTTTGGAAACTCGCAGTTTTTTGGAAGCCTGGCAACCCCTTTCAATGAAAGTGATTCTCGTCAGTCTCTTCTTGGGCAACTTCAATAGCACACAAACCATAGCGATAGAATTTGGAACTACATTATTGTGCCAAGTTTCAAAGAGCTAGCACAAACCGTGTTTGATTTAGAGTTTCCAACTACATGTATCCATATTGGAGAAAAGAGAGTGAAACCTAAAACATGAAAACGGTTATTGCAAAGGAACGGTTTAACCTAGATGAACGAAATTTGGTGAGCCAAGTGGGATTGGTGTATTGATCACTAAATGGAAGTATCATCAAGATTGGGTGAAAAAATGTTTGCTGAGATTTCAGGAAACTCGGCAGTTTTTTGGAAGCCTGGCAACCGCTTTCAATGAAAGCGATTCTCGTCAGTCTTCTGCTTGGGGCTAATTCAATAGCACACAAACCATAGCGATAGAACTTGGAACTACATTATTGTGCCAAGTTTCAAAGAGCTAGCACAAACCGTGTTTGATTTAGAGTTCCAACTACATGTATCCATATGGAGGAAAACAGAGTGAAACCTAAACATGAAAACGGTTACTGCAAAGGAACGGTTTAACCTAGAAGAACGAAATTTGGTGAACCAAGTGGGATTGGTGTACTGATCATTACCTGCAAGTATCATCAAGATTGGGTGAAAATGTTTGCCGAGATTTCAGGAAACTCGCAGTTTTTTTGGAAGCCTGGCAACCCCTTTCAATGAAAGTGATTCTCGTCAGTCTCTGCTTGGGGCTACTTCAATAGCACACAAACCATAGCGATAGAACTTGGAACTACATTATTTTGCCAAGTTTCAAAGAGCTAGCACAAACCGTGTTTGATTTAGAGTTCCAACTACATGTATCCATATAGGAGAAAACAGAGTGAAACCTAAACATGAAAACGGTTACTGCAAAGGAACGGTTTAACCTAGAAGAACGAAATTTGGTGAGCCAAGTGGGATTGGTGTTTCTGATCACTAAATGGAAGTATCATCAAGATTGGGTGAAAAAATGTTTGCTGAGATTTCAGGAAACTCGTCGTTTTTTGGAAGCTTGGCAACCCCTTTTAATGAAAGGGATTCTCGTCAGTCTCTGCTGGGGCTACTTCAATAACACAAAAACCATAGCGATAGAACTTGGAACTACATTATTGTGCCAAGTTTCAAAGAGCTAGCGCAAACCGTGTTTGATTTAGAGTTCCAACTACATGTAACATCCATATAGGAGAAAACAGAGTGAAAACTAAACATGAAAACGGTTACTGCAAAGGAACGGTTTAACCTAGAAGAACGAAATTTGGTGATCCAAGTGGGATTGGTGTACTGATCATTACCTGCAAGTTTCATCAAGATTGGATGAAAAAAATGTTTGCCGAGATTTCAGGAAACTCGCAGTTTTTTGGAAGCCTGGCAACCCCTTTCAATGAAAGTGATTCTCGTCAGTCTCTGCTTGGGGCTACTTCAATAGCACACAAACCATAGCGATAGAACTTGGAACTACATTATTGTGCCAAGTTTCAAAGAGCTAGCACAAACCGTGTTTGATTTAGAGTTCCAACTACATGTATCCAATAGGAGAAAACAGAGTGAAACCTAAACATGAAAACGGTAACTGCAAAGGAACGGTTTAACCTAGAAGAACGAAATTTGGTGAACCAAGTGGGATTGGTGTACTGATCATTACCTGCAAGTATCATCAAGATTGGGTGAAAAAATGTTTGCCGAGATTTCAGAGAAACTCGCAGTTTTTTGGAAGCCTGGCAACCCCTTTCTATCAAAGTGATTCTCGTCAGTCTCTGCTTGGGGCTACTTCAATAAGCACACAACCATAGCGATAGAACTTGGAACTACATTATTGTGCCAAGTTTCAAAGAGCTAGCACAAACCGTGTTTGATTTAGAGTTCCAACTACATGTATCCATATAGGAGAAAACAGAGTGAAACCTAAACATGAAAACGGTTACTGCAAAGGAACGGTTTAAACTAGAAGAACGAAATTTGGTGAGCCAAGTCGGATTGGTGTACTGATCACTAAATGGAAGTATCATCAAGATTGGGTGAAAAATGTTGCTGAGATTTCAGGGAACTCGTCGTTTTTTGGAAGCTTGGCAACCCCTTTTAATGAAAGGGATTCTCGTCAGTCTCTGCTGGGGCTACTTCAATAACACACAAACCATAGCGATAGAACTTGGAACTACATTATTGTGCCAAGTTTCAAAGAGCTAGCACAAACCGTGTTTGATTTAGAGTTCCAACTACATGTATCCATATAGGAGAAAACAGAGTGAAACCTAAACATGAAAACGGTTATTGCAAAGGAACGGTTTTACCTAGAAGAAACGAAATTTTGTGATCCAAGTGGGATTGGTGTACTGATCATTACCTTCAAGTATCATCAAGATTGGGTGAAAAAATGTTTTGCCGTGATTTCATGAAACTCGCAGTTTTTCGGAAGCCTGGCAACCCCTTTCAATAAAAGTGATTCTCGTCAGTCTCTGCTTGGGGCTACTTCAATAGCACACAAACCATAGCGATAGAACTTGGAACTTCATTATTGTGCCAAGTTTTCAAAGAGCTAGCACAAACCGTGTTTGATTTAGAGTTCCAACTACATGTACCCATATAGGAGAAAACAGAGTGAAACCTAAACATGAAAACGGTTACTGCAAAGGAACGTTTAACCTAGAAGAACGAAATTTGGTGAGCCAAGTTGGATTGGTGTATTGATCACTACCTGCAAGTATCATCAAGATTGGATGAAAAAATGTTTGCTGAGATTTTGGAAACTCGCAGTTTTTTGGAAGCCTGGCAACCCCTTTCAATGAAAGTGATTCTCGTCAGTCTCTGCTTGGGGCAACTTCAATAGCACACAAACCATAGCGATAGAACTTGGAACTACATTATTGTGCCAAGTTTCAAAGAGCTAGTACAAACCGTGTTTGATTTAGAGTTCCAAATACATGTATCCATATAGGAGAAAACAGAGTGAAAACCTAAACATGAAAAACGGTTATTGCAAAAGGAACGTTTAACCTAGATGAACGAAATTTGGTGAGCCAAGTGGGATTGGTGTATTGATCACTAAATGGAAGTATCATCAAGATTGGGTGAAAAAATGTTTGCTGAGATTTCAGGAAACTCACAGTTTTTTGGAAGCCTGGCAACCCCTTTCAATGAAAGTGATTCTCGTCAGTCTCTGCTTGGGGCTACTTCAATAGCACACCAAACCATAGCGATAGAACTTGGAACTACATTATTGTGCCAAGTTTCAAAGAGCTAGCACAAACCGTGTGTGATTTAGAGTTCCAACTACATGTATCCATATAGGAGAAAACAGAGTGGAACCTAAACATGAAAACGGTTACTGCAAAGGAACGGTTTAACCTAGAAGAACGAAATTTGGTGAGCCAAGTGGGATTGGTGTACTGATCACTAAATGGAAGTATCATCAAGATTGGGTGAAAAAATGTTTGCTGAGATTTCAGGAAACTCGTAGTTTTTTGGAAGCTTTTCAACCCCTTTTAATGAAGGGATTCTCGTCAGTCTCTGCTTGGGGCTACTTCAATTGCACACAAACCATAGCGATTAGACTTGGAACTACATTATTGTGCCAAGTTTCAAAGAGCTAGCACAAACCGTGTTTGATTTAGAGTTCCAACTACATGTATCCATATAGGAGAAAACAGAGTGAAACCTAAACATGAAAACGGTTCCTGCAAAGGAACGGTTTAACCTAGAAGAACGAAATTTGGTGAGCCAAGTTGGATTGGTGTATTGATCACTACCTGCAAGTATCATCAATATTGGGTGAAAAAATGTTTGCTGAGATTTTGGAACTCGCAGTTTTTTGGAAGCCTGGCAACCCCTTTCAATGAAAGTGATTCTCGTCAGTCTCTGCTTGGGGCAACTTCAATAGCACACAAACCATAGCGATAGAACTTGGAACTACATTATTGTGCCAAGTTTCAAAGAGCTAGCACAAACCGTGGTTTGATTTAGAGTTCCAACTACATGTATCCATATTGGAGAAAAGAGAGTGAAACCTAAACATGAAAACGGTTATTGCAAAGAACGGTTTAACCTAGATGAACGAATTTGGTGAGCCAAGTGGGATTGGTGTATTGATCACTACCTGCAAGTATCATCAAGATTGGGTGAAAAAATGTTTGCTGAGATTTCAGGAAACTCGCACTTTTTTGGAAGCCTGGCAACCCCTTTCAATGAAAGTGATTCTCGTCAGTCTCTGCTTGGGGCTACTACAATAGCACACAAACCATAGCGATAGAACTTGGAACTACATTATTGTGCCAAGTTTCAAAGAGCTTGCACAAACCGTGTTTGATTTAGAGTTCCAACTACATGTATCCATATAGGAGAAAACAGAGTGAAACCTAAACATGAAAACGGTTACTGCAAAGGAACGGTTTAACCTAGAAGAACGAAATTTGGTGAGCCAAGTGGGACTGATGTACTGATCACTAAATGGAAGTATCATCAGACTGGGTGAAAAAATGTTTGCTGAGATTTCAGGAAACTCGTAGTTTTTTGGAAGCCTGGCAACCCCTTTCAATGAAAGGGATTCTCGTCAGTCTCTGCTTGGGGTACTTCAATAGCACACAAACCATAGCGATAGAACATGGAACTACATTATTGTGCCAAGTTCAAAGAGCTAGCACAAACCGTGTTTGATTTAGAGTTCCAACTACATGTATCCATTAGGAGAAAACAGAGTGAAACCTAAACATGAAAACGGTTATTGCAAAGGAACGGTTTAACCTAGAAGAACGAAATTTTGTGATCCAAGTGGATTGGTGTACTGATCATTACCTGCAAAGTATCATCAAGATTGGGTGAAAAAATGTTTGCTGTGATTTCAGGAAACTCGCAGTTTTTTGGAAGCCTGGCAACCCCTTTCTATCAAAGTGATTCTCGTCAGTCTCTGCTTGGGGCTACTTCAATAGCACACAAACCATAGCGATAGAACTTGGACTACATTATTGTGCAAGTTTCAAAGAGCTAGCACAAACCGTGTTTGATTTAGAGTTCCAACTACATGTACCCATATAGGAGAAAACAGAGTGAAACCTAAACATGAAAACGGTTACTGCAAAGGAACGGTTTAACCTAGAAGAAACGAAATTTGGTGAGCCAAAGTTTTATTGGTGTATTGATCACTACCTGCAAGTATCATCAAGATTGGGTGAAAAAAATGTTTGCTGAGATTTTGGAAACTCGCAGTTTTTTGGAAGCCTGGCAACCCCTTTCAATGAAAGTGATTCTCGTCAGTCTCTTCTTGGGGCAACTTCAATAGCACACAAAACCATAGCGATAGAATTTGGAACTACATTATTGTGCCAAGTTTCAAAGAGCTAGCACAAACCGTGTTTGATTTAGAGTTCCAACTACATGTATCCATATTGGAGAAAAGAGAGTGAAACCTAAACATGAAAACGGTTATTGCAAAGGAACGGTTTAACCTAGATGAACGAAATTTGGTGAGCCAAGTGGGATTGGTGTATTGATCACTAAATGGAAGTATCATCAAGATTGGGTGAAAAAATGTTTGCTGTGATTTCAGGAAACTCGCAGTTTTTTGGAAGCCTGGCAACCGCTTTCAATGAAAGCGATCTCGTCAGTCTCTGCTTGGGGCTAATTCAATAGCACACAAACCATAGTGATAGAACTTGGAACTACATTATTGTGCCAAGTTTCAAAGAGCTAGCACAAACCGTGTTTGATTTAGAGTTCCAACTACATGTATCCATATTGGAGAAAACAGAGTGAAACCTAAACATGAAAACGGTTACTGCAAAGGAACGGTTTAACCTAGAAGAACGAAATTTGGTGAACCAAGTGGGATTGGTGTACTGATCATTACCTGCAAGTATCATCAAGATTGGGTGAAAAAATGTTTGCCGAGATTTCAGGAAACTCGCAGTTTTTGGAAGCCTGGCAACCCCTTTCAATGAAAGTGATTCTCGTCAGTCTCTGCTTGGGGCTACTTCAATAGCATACAAACCATAGCGATAGAACTTGGAACTACATTATTGTGCCAAGTTTCAAAGAGCTAGCACAAACCGTGTTTGATTTAGAGTTCCAACTACATGTATCCATATAGGAGAAAACAGTGTGAAACCTAAACATGAAAACGGTTACTGCAAAGGAACGGTTTAACCTAGAAGAACGAAATTTGGTGAGCCAAGTGGGATTGGTGTTCTGATCACTAAATGGAAGTATCATCAAGATTGGGTGAAAAAATGTTTGCTGAGATTTCAGGAAACTCGTCGTTTTTTGGAAGCTTGGCAACCCCTTTTAATGAAAGGGATTCTCGTCAGTCTCTGCTGGGGCTACTTCAATAACACACAAACCATAGCGATAGAACTTGGAACTACATTATTGTGCCAAGTTTCAAAGAGCTAGCGCAAACCGTGTTTGATTTAGAGTTCCAACTACATGTATCCATATAGGAGAAAACAGAGTGAAAACTAAACATGAAAACGGTTACTGCAAAGAGACGGTTTAACCTAGAAGAACGAAATTTGTTGATCCAAGTGGGATTGGTGTACTGATCATTTACCTGCAAGTTTCATCAAGATTGGATGAAAAAAAATTTGCCGAGATTTCAGGAAACTCGCAGTTTTTTGGAAGCCTGGCAACCCCTTTCAATGAAAGTATTCTCGTCAGTCTCTGCTTGGGGCTACTTCAATAGCACACAAACCATAGCGATAGAACTTGGAACTACATTATTGTGCCAAGTTTCAAAGAGCTAGCACAAACCGTGTTTGATTTAGAGTTCCAACTACAAGTATCCATATAGGAGAAAACAGAGTGAAACCTAAACATGAAAACGGTAACTGCAAAGGAAACGGTGAACCTAGAAGAACGAAATTTTGGTGAACCAAGGTGGGATTGGTGTACTGATCATTACCTGCAAGTATCATCAAGATTGGGTGAAAAAATGTTTGCCCGAGATTTCAGGAACTCGCAGTTTTTTGGAAGCCTGGCAACCCCTTTCTATCAAAGTGATTCTCGTCAGTCTCTGCTTGGGGCTACTTCAATAGCACACAAACCATAGCGATAGAACTTGGAACTACATTATTGTGCCAAGTTTCAAAGAGCTAGCACAAAACCGTGTTTGATTTAGAGTTCCAACTACATGTATCCATATAGGAGAAAACAGAGTGAAACCTAAACATGAAAACGGTTACTGCAAAGGAACGGTTTAAACTAGAAGAACGAAATTTGGTGAGCCAAGTCGGATTGGTGTACTGATCACTAAATGGAAGTATCATCAAGATTGGGTGAAAAATGTTTGCTGAGATTTCAGGAAACTCGTCGTTTTTTGGAAGCTTGGCAACCCCTTTTAATGAAAGGGATTCTCGTCAGTCTCTGCTGGGGCTACTTCAATAACACACAAACCATAGCGATAGAACTTGGAACTACATTATTGTGCCAAGTTTCAAGAGCTAGCACAAACCGTGTTTGATTTAGAGTTCCAACTACATGTATCCATATAGGAGAAAACTGAGTGAAACCTAAACATGAAAACGGTTATTGCAAAGGAACGGTTTTACCTAGAAGAACGAAATTTTGTGATCCAAGTGGGATTGGTGTACTGATCATTACCTGCAAGTATCATCAAGATTGGGTGAAAAAATGTTTGCCGTGATTTCAGGAAACTCGCAGTTTTTCGGAAGCCTGGCAACCCCTTTCAATAAAAGTGATTCTCGTCAGTCTCTGCTTGGGGCTACTTCAATAGCACACAAACCATAGCGATAGAACTTGGAACTACATTATTGTGCCAAGTTTCAAAGAGCTAGCACAAACCGTGTTTGATTTAGAGTTCCAACTACATGTACCCATATAGGAGAAAACAGAGTGAAACCTAAACATGAAAACGGTTACTGCAAAGGAACGGTTTAACCTAGAAGAACGAAATTTGGTGAGCCAAGTTGGATTGGTGTATTGATCACTACCTGCAAGTATCATCAAGATTGGGTGAAAAAATGTTTGCTGAGATTTTGGAAACTCGCAGTTTTTTGGAAGCCTGGCAACCCCTTTCAATGAAAGTGATTCTCGTCAGTCTCTGCTTGGGGCAACTTCAATAGCACACAAACCATAGCGATAGAATTTGGAACTACATTATTGTGCCAAGTTTCAAAGAGCTAGCACAAACCGTGTTTGATATAGAGTTCCAACTACATGTATCCATATTGGAGAAAAGAGAGTGAAACCTAAACATGAAAACGGTTATTGCAAAGGAACGGTTTAACCTAGATGAACGAAATTTGGTGAGCCAAGTGGGATTGGTGTACTGATCACTAAATGGAAGTATCATCAAGATTGGGTGAAAAAATGTTTGCTGAGATTTCAGGAAACTCGTTGTTTTTTGGAAGCTTTTCAACCCCTTTAATGAAAGTGATTCTCGTCAGTCTCTGCTTGGTGCTACTTCAATTGCACACAAACCATAGCGATAGAACTTGGAACTACATTATTGTGCCAAGTTTCAAAGAGCTAGCACAAACCGTGTTTGATTTAGAGTTCCAACTACATGTATCCATATAGGAGAAAACAGAGTGAAACCTAAAACATGAAAACGGTTACTGCAAAGGAACGGTTTAACCTAGAAGAACGAAATTTGGTGATCCAAGTGGGATTGGTGTACTGATCATTACCTGCAAGTATCATCAAGATTGGGTGAAAAAAATGTTTGCCGAGATTTCAGGAAACTCGCAGTTTTTGGAAGCCTGGCAACCCCTTTCAATGAAAGTGATTCTCGTCAGTCTCTGCTTGGGGCTACTTCAATGGCACACAAACCATAGCGATAGAACTCGGAACTACATTATTGTGCCATGTTTCAAAGAGCTAGCACAAACCATGTTTGATTTAGAGTTCCAACTACATGTATCCATATAGGAGAAAACAGAGTGAAACCTAAACCATGAAAACGGTTACTGCAAAGGAACGGTTTAACCTAGAAGAACGAAATTTGGTGAGCCAAGTGGGACTGATGTACTGATCACTAATTGGAAGTATCATCAAGATTGGGTGAAAAAATGTTTGCTGAGATTTCAGGAAACTCGTAGTTTTTTGGAAGCCTGGCAACCCCTTTCAATGAAAGGGATTCTCGTCAGTCTCTGCTTGGGGCTACTTCAATAGCACACAAACCATACCGATAGAACTTGGAACTACATTATTGTGCCAAGTTTCAAAGAGCTAGCACAAACCGTGTTTGATTTAGAGTTCCAACTACATGTATCCATATAGGAGAAAACAGAGTGAAACCTAAACATGAAAAACGGTTATTGCAAAGGAACGGTTTAACCTAGATGAACGAAATTTGGTGAGCCAAGTGGGATTGGTGTATTGATCAGTAAATGGAAGTATCATCAAGATTGGGTGAAAAAATGTTTGCTGAGATTTCAGGAAACTCGTAGTTTTTTGGAAGCTTGGCAACCCCTTTTAATGAAAGGGATTCTCGTGAGTCTCTGCTGGGGCTACTTCAATAACACACAAACCATAGCGATAGAACTTGGAACTACATTATTGTGCCAAGTTTCAAAGAGCTAGCACAAACCGTGTTTGATTTAGAGTTCCAACTACATGTATCCATATAGGAGAAAACAGAGTGAAACCTAAACATGAAAACGGTTACTGCAAAGGAACGGTTTAACCTAGAAGAAACGAAATTTGGTGATCCAAGTGGGATTGGTGTACTGATCAATTACCTGCAAGTATCATCAAGATTGGGTGAAAAAATGTTTGCCGAGATTTCAGGAAACTCGCAGTTTTTTGGAAGCCTGGCAACCCCTTTCTATGAAATGGGATTCTCGTCAGTCTCTGATTGGGACTACTTCAATAGCACACAAACCATAGCGATAGAACTTGGAACTACATTATTGTGCCAAGTTTCAAAGGGCTAGCACAAACCGTGTTTGATTAGAGTTCCAACTACATGTATCCATATAGGAGAAAACAGAGTGAAACCTAAATATGAAAACGGTTACTGCAAAGGAACGGTTTAACCTAGAAGAACGAAATTTGGTGAGCCAAGTGGGATTGGTGTACTGATCACTAAATGGAAGTATCATCAAGATTGGGTGAAAAAATGTTGCTGAGATTTCAGGAAACTCGTAAGTTTTTGGAAGCTTGGCAACCCCTTTTAATGAAAGGGATTCTCGTCAGTCTCTGCTTGGGGCAACTTCAATGGCACACAAACCATAGCGACAGAAGTGGAAACTACATTATTGTGCCAAGTTTCAAAGAGCTAGCACAAACCGTGTTTGATTTAGAGTTCCAACTACATGTATCCATATAGGAGAAAACAGAGTGAAACCTAAACATGAAAACGGTTATTGCAAAGGAACGGTTTAACCTAGAAGAACGAAAATTTGGTGATCCAAGTAGGATTGGTGTACTGATCATTACCTGCAAAGTATCATCAAGATTTGGTGAAAAAATGTTTGCCGAGATTTCAGGAAACTCGCAGTTTTTTGGAAGCCTGGCAACCCCTTTCAATGAAAGGGATTCTCGTCAGTCTCTGCTTGGGGCTACTTCAATAGCACACAAACCATAGCGATAGAACTTGGAACTACATTATTGTGCCAAGTTTCAAAGAGCTAGCACAAACCGTGTTTGATTTAGAGTTCCAACTACATGTATCCATATAGGAGAAAACAGAGTGAAACCTAAACATAAAAACGGTTAGTGCAAAGGAACGGGTTTAACCTAGAAGAACGAAATTTGGTGAGCCAAGTTGGATTGTTGTATTGTTCACTACCTGCAAGTATCATCAAGATTGGGTGAAAAAATGTTTGCTGAGATTTGGAAACTCGCAGTTTTTTGGAAGCCTGGCAACCCCTTTCAATGAAAGTGATTCTCGTCAGTCTCTGCTTGGGGCAACTTCAATAGCACACAAACCATAGCTATAGAACTTGGAACTACATTATTGTGCCAAGTTTCAAAGAGCTAGTACAAACCGTGTTTGATTTAGAGTTCCAACTACATGTATCCATATAGGAGAAAACAGAGTGAAACCTAAACATGAAAACGGTTATTGCAAAGGAACGGTTTAAACCTAGATGAACGAAATTTGGTGAGCCAATTGGGATTGGTGTATTGATCACTAAATGGAAGTATCATCAAGATTGGGTGAAAAAATGTTTGCTGAGATTTCAGGAAACTCACAGTTTTTTGGAAGGCCTGGCAACCCCTTTCTATGAAAGGGATTCTCGTCAGTCTCTGCTTGGGGCTACTTCAATAGCACACAAACCATAGCGATAGAACTTGGAACTACATTATTGTGCAAGTTTCAAAGAGCTAGCACAAACCGTGTTTGATTTAGAGTTCCAACTACATGTATCCATATAGGAGAAACAGAGTGGAACCTAACATGAAAACGGTTACTGCAAAGGAACGGTTTAACCTAGAAGAACGAAATTTGGTGAGCCAAGTGGGATTGGTGGTACTGATCACTAAATGGAAGTATCATTCAAGATTGGGTGAAAAAATGTTTGCTGAGATTTCAGGAAACTCGTAGTTTTTTGGAAGCTTTTCAACCCCTTTTTAATGAAAGGGATTCTCGTCAGTCTCTGCTTGGGGGCTACTTCAATTGACACACAAACCATAGCGATAGAACTTGGAACTACATTATTGTGCCAAGTTTCAAAGAGCTAGCACAAACCGTGTTTGATTTAGAGTTCCAACTACATGTATCCATATAGGAGAAAACAGAGTGAAACCTAAACATGAAAACGGTTCCTGCAAAGGAACGGTTTTAACCTAGAAGAACGAAATTTGGTGAGCCAAGTTGGATTGGTGTATTGATCACTACCTGCAAGTATCATCAATATTGGGTGAAAAAATGTTTGCTGAGATTTTGGAAACTCGCAGTTTTTTGGAAGCCTGGCAACCCCTTTTCAATGAAAGTGATTCTCGTCAGTCTCTGCTTGGGGCAACTTCAATAGCACACAAACCATAGCGATAGAACTTGGAACTACATTATTGTGCCAAGTTTCAAAGAGCTAGCACAAACCGTGTTTGATTTAGAGTTCCAACTACATGTATCCATATTGGAGAAAAGAGAGTGAAAACCTAAACATGAAAACGGTTATTGCAAAGGAACGGTTTAACCTAGATGAACGAAATTTGGTGAGCCAAGTGGGATTGGTGTATTGATCACTAAATGGAAGTATCATCAAGATTGGGTGAAAAAAGGTTTGCTGAGATTGCAGGAAACTCACAGTTTTTTGGAAGCCTGGCAACCCCTTTCAATGAAAGTGATTCTAGTCAGTTCTCTGCTTGGGGCTACTTCAATAGCACACAAACCATAGCGATAGAACTTGGAACTACATTATTGTGCCAAGTTTCAAAGAGCTAGCACAAACCGTGTTTGATTTAGAGTTCCAACTACATGTATCCATATAGGAGAAAACAGAGTGAAACCTAAACATGAAAACGGTTACTGCAAAGGAACGGTTTAACCTAGAAGAACGAAATTTGGTGATCCAAGTGGGATTTGGTGTAATGATCATTACCTGCAAGTATCATCAAGATTGGGTGAAAAATGTTTGCCGAGATTTCAGGAAACATCGCAGTTTTTGGAAGCCTGGCAACCCCTTTCTATGAAAGGGATTCTCGTCAGTCTCTGATTGGGGCTACTTCAATAGCACACAAACCATAGCGACAGAACTTGGACTACATTATTGTGCCAAGTTTCAAAGAGCTAGCACAAACCGTGTTTGATTTAGAGTTCCAACTACATGTATCCATATAGGAGAAAACAGAGTGAAACCTAAACATAAAAACGGTTACTGCAAAGGAACGGTTTAACCTAGAAGAACGAAATTTGGTGAGCCAAGTTGGATTGGTGTATTGATCACTACCTGCAAGTATCATCAAGATTGGGTGAAAAAATGTTTGCTGAGATTTTGGAAACTCGCAGTTTTTTGGAAGCCTGGCAACCCCTTTCAATGAAAGTGATTCTCGTCAGTCTCTGCTTGGGGCAACTTCAATAGCACACAAACCATAGCGATAGAACTTGGAACTACATTATTGTGCCAAGTTTCAAAGAGCTAGCACAAACCGTGTTTGATTTAGAGTTCCAACTACATGTATCCATATAGGAGAAAACAGAGTGAAACCTAAACATAAAAACGGTTACTGCAAAGGAACGGTTTAACCTAGAAGAACGAAATTTGGTGAGCCAAGTTGGATTGGTGTATTGATCACTACCTGCAAGTATCATCAAGATTGGGTGAAAAAATGTTTGCTGAGATTTCAGGAAACTCGTAGTTTTTTGGAAGCCTGGCAACCCCTTTCAATGAAAGGGATTCTCGTCAGTCTCTGCTTGGGGGCTACTTCAATAGCACACAAACCATACCGATAGAACTTGGAACTACATTATTGTGCCAAGTTTCAAAGAGCTAGCACAAACCGTGTTTGATTTAGAGTTCCAACTACATGCATCCATATAGGAGAAAACAGAGTGAAACCTAAACATGAAAACGGTTATTTCAAAGGAACGGTTTAACCTAGAAGAACGAAATTTGGTGAGCCAAGTGGGATTGGTGTATTGATCACTACCTGCAAGTATCATCAAGATTGGGTGAAAAATGTTTGTTGAGATTTCAGGAAACTCGCAGTTTTTTGGAAGCCTGGCAACCCCTTTCTATGAAAGGGATTCTCGTCAGTCTCTGCTTGGGGCTACTTCAATAGCACACAAACCATAGTGATAGAACTTGGAACTATATTATTGTGCCAAGTTTCAAAGAGCTAGCACAAACCGTGTTTGATTTAGAGTTCCAACTACATGTATCCATATAGGAGAAAACAGAGTGAAACCTAAACATGAAAACGGTTACTGCAAAGGAACGGTTT
>NW_027552250.1:0-34817 GCF_045843805.1 Urocitellus parryii
AATCAAACACGGTTTGTGCTAGCTCTTTGAAACTTGGCACAATAATGTAGTTCCAAGTTCTATCGCTATGGTTTGTGTGGTATTGAAGTAGCCCCAAGCAGAGACTGACGAGAATCACTTTCATTTAAAGGGGTTGTCAAGCTTCCAAAAAACTACGAGTTTCCTGAAATCTCAGCAAACATTTTTTCACCCAATCTTGATGATACTTGCAGGTAGTGATCAGTACACGAATCCCACTTGGCTCACTCAATTTCGTTCTTTTAGGTTAAACCGTTCCTTTGCAGGAACCGTTTACATGTTTAGGTTTCACTCTGTTTTCTCCTATATGGATACATGTAGTTGGAACTCTAAATCAAACACGTTGTGTGTTAGCTCTTTGAAACTTGGCACAATAATGTAGTTCCAAGTTCTATCGCTATGGTTTGTGTGCTATTGAAGTAGCCCCAAGCAGAGAGTGACGAGAATCACTTACATTGAAAGGGGTTGCCAAGCTTCAAAAAAACTACGAGTTTCCTGAAATCTCAGCAAACATTTTTTCACCCAATCTTGATGATACTTCCATTTAATGATCAGTACTCCAATCCCACTTGGCTCACCAAATTTGGATCTTCTAGGTTAAACCGTTCCTTTGCAGTAACCGTTTTCATGTTTAGGTTTCAATCTGTTTTCTCCTATATGAACACATGTATTTATAACTCTAAATCAAACACTGTTTGTGCTAGCTCTTTGAAACTTGGTACAATAATGTAGTTCCAAGTTCTATCGCTATGGTTTGTGTGCTATTTAAGTAGCCCCAAGCAGAGACTGACGAGAATCACTTTCCTTGAAAGGGGTTGCCAAGCTTCCAAAAAACTACGAGTTTCCTGAAATCTCAGCAAACATTTTTTCACCCAATCTTGATGATACTTGCAGGTAGTGATCAGTACACGAATCCCACTTGGCTCACCAAATTTCGTTCTTCTAGGTTAAACCGTTCCTTTGCAGTAACCGTTTTCATGTTTAGGTATCACTCTGTTTTCTCCTATATGGATACATGTAGTTGGAACTCTAAATCAAACACGGTTTGAGCTAGCTCTTTGAAACTTGGCACAATAATGTAGTTCCAAGTTCTATCGCTATGGTTTGTGTGGTATTGAAGTAGCCCCAAGCAGAGACTGACGAGAATCACTTTCATTTAAAGGGGTTGACAAGCTTCCAAAAAACTACGAGTTTCCTGAAATCTCAGCAAACATTTTTTCACCCAATCTTGATGATACTTGCAGGTAGTGATCAGTACACGAATCCCACTTGGCTCACTCAATTTCGTTCTTTTAGGTTGAACCGTTCCTTTGCAGAAACCGTTTTCATGTTTAGGTTTCACTCTGTTTTCTCCTATATGGATACATGTAGTTGGAATTCTAAATCAAACACTGTTTGTGCTAGCTCTTTGAAACTTGGCACAATAATGTAGTTCCAAGTTCTATCGCTATGGTTTGTGTGCTATTGAAGTAGCCCCAAGCAGAGAGTGACGAGAATCACTTACATTGAAAGGGGTTGCCAAGCTTCAAAAAAACTACGAGTTTCCTGAAATCTCAGCAAACATTTTTTCACCCAATCTTGATGATACTTCCATTTAATGATCAGTACTCCAATCCCACTTGGCTCACCAAATTTGGATCTTCTAGGTTAAACCGTTCCTTTGTAGTAACCGTTTTCATGTTTAGGTTTCAATCTGTTTTCTCCTATATGAACACATGTATTTGGAACTCTAAATCAAACACGGTTTGTGCTAGCTCTTTGAAACTTGGCACAATAATGTAGTTCCAAGTTCTGTCGCTATGGTTTGTGTGCTATTGAAGTAGCCCCAAGCAGAGACTGACGAGAATCACTTTCCTTGAAAGGGGTTGCCAAGCTTCCAAAAAACTACGAGTTTCCTGAAATCTCAGCAAACATTTTTTCACCCAATCTTGATGATACTTCCATTTAATGATCAGTACACCAATCCCACTTGGCTCACTCAATTTCGTTCTTCTTGGTTAAACCGTTCCTTTCAGTAACCGTTTTCATGTTTAGGTTTCACTCTGTTTTCTCCTATATGGATACATGTAGTTGGAACTCTAAATCAAACACGGTTTGTGCTAGCTCTTTGAAACTTGGCACAATAATGTGTTTCCAAGTTCTATCGCTATGGTTTGTGTGCCATTGAAGTAGCCCCAAGCAGAGACTGACGAGAATCACATTCATTGAAAGTGTTTGCCAAGCTTCCAAAAAACTACGAGTTTCCTGAAATCTCAGCAAACATTTTTTCACCCAATCTTGATGATACTTGCAGGTAGTGATCAGTACACGAATCCCACTTGGCTCAGCAAATTTCGTTCTTCTAGGTTAAACCGTTCCTTTGCAGTAACCGTTTTCATGTTTAGGTTTCACTCTGTTTTCTCCTATATGGATACATGTAGTTGGAACTCTAAATCAAACAGGGTTTGTGCTAGCTCTTTGAAACTTGGCACAATAATGTAGTTCCAAGTTCTATCGCTATGGTTTGTGTGCTATTGAAGTAGCCCCAAGCAGAGACTGACGAGAATCACTTTCCTTGAAAGGGGTTGCCAAGCTTCCAAAAAACTACGAGTTTCCTGAAATCTCAGCAAACATTTTTTCAACCAATCTTGATGATACTTCCATTTAATGATCAGTACACCAATCCCACTTGTCTCACCAAATTTCCTTCTTCTATGTTAAACAGTTCCTTTGCAGTTACCGTTTTCAAGTTTAGGTTTCACTCTGTTTTCTCCTATAAGGATACATGTAGTTGGAACTCTAAATCAAACACGGTTTGTGCTAGCTCCTTGAAACTTGGCACCATAATGTAGTTCCAAGTTCTGTCGCTATGGTTTGTGTGCTATTGAAGTAGCCCCAAGCAGTGAGTGACGAGAATCACTTCCATTGAAAGGGGTTGCCAAGCCTCCAAAAAACTACGAGTTTCGTGAAATCTCAGCAAATAATTTTTTCACCCAATATTGATGATACTTGCAGGTAATGATCAGTACATTAAACCCACTTGGCTAACCAAATTTCATTCCTCTCGGTTAAACCGTTCCTTTGCAGGAACCGTTTTCATGTTTAGGTTTCACTCTGTTTTCTCCTATATGGATACATGTAGTTGGAATTCTAAATCAAACACTGTTTGTGCTAGCTCTTTGAAACTTGGCACAATAATGTAGTTCCAAGTTCTATCGCTATGGTTTGTGTGCTATTGAAGTAGCCCCAAGCAGAGAGTGACGAGAATCACTTTCATTGAAAGGGGTTGCCAAGCTTCCAAAAAAACTACGAGTTTCGTGAAATCTCAGCGAATATTTTTTCACCCAATCTTGATGATTCTTGCAGGAAATGATCTGTACACGAATCCCACTTGGCTAACCAAATTTCATTCCTCTCGGTTAAACCGTTCAATTGCAGGAACCGTTTTCATGTTTAGGTTTCACTCTGTTTTCTCCTATATGGATACATGTAGATGGAACTCTAAATCAAACACGGTGTGTGCTAGCTCTTTGAAACTTGGCACAATAATGTAGTTCCAAGTTCTCTCGCTATGGGTTTGTGTGCTATTGAAGTAACCCCAAGCAGGGACTGACGAGAATCACTTTCCTTGAAAGGGGTTGCCAAGCTTCCAAAAAACTACGAGTTTCCTGAAATCTCAGCAAGCATTTTTTCACCCAATCTTGATGATACTTGCAGGTAGTGATCAGTACACGAATCCCACTTGGCTCACCAAATTTCGATCTTCTATGTTAAACCGTTCCTTTGCAGTAACCGTTTTCATGTTTAGGTTTCACTCTGTTTTCTCCTATATGGATACATGTAGTTGGAACTCTAAATCAAACACTATTTGTGCTACCTCTTTGATACTTGGCACAATAATGTAGTTCCAAGTTCTACCGCTATGGTTTGTGTGGTATTGAAGTTGCCCCAAGCAGAGACTAACGAGAATCCCTTTCCTTGAAAGGGGTTGCCAAGCTTCCAAAAAACTACGAGTTTCCTGAAATCTCAGCAAACATTTTTTCACCGAATCTTCATGATACTTCCATTTAATAATCAGTACACAAATCCCACTTATCTCACCAAATTTCGTTCTTCTAGGTTAAACCGTTCCTTTGCAGTAACCGTTTTCATGTTTAGGTTTCACTCTGTTTTCTCCTATATGGATACATGTAGTTGGAACTCTAAATCAAACACGGTGTGTGCTAGCTCTTTGAAACTTGGCACAATAATGTAGTTCCAAGTTCTATCGCTATGGTTTGTGTGGTATTGAAGTAGCCCCAAGCAGAGACTGACGAGAATCACTTTCATTTAAAGGGGTTGACAAGCTTCCAAAAAATTATGAGTTTCCTGAAATCTCAGCAAACATTTTTTCACCCAATCTTGATGATACTTGCAGGTAGTGATCAGTACACGAATCCCACTTGGCTCACTCAATTTCGTTCTTTTAGGTTAAACCGTTCCTTTGCAGAAACCGTTTTCATGTTTAGGTTTCACTCTGTTTTCTCCTATATGGATACATGTAGTTGGAATTCTAAATCAAACACTGTTTGTGCTAGCTCTTAGAAATGTTGCACAGTAATGTAGTTCCAAGTTCTATTGCTATGGATTCTGTGCTATTGAAGTAGCCCCAAACAGAGACTGAGGAGAATAACTTTCATTAAAAGGGTTTGCCAAGCTTACAAAAAACTACGAGTTTCTTGAAATCTCAGCAAACATTTTTTCACCCAATCTTGATGATACTTCCATTTAATGATCAGTACACCAATCCCACTTGGCTCACCAAATTTCGTTCTTCTAGGTTAAACCGTTCCTTTGCAGTAACCGTTTTCATGTTTAGGTTTCACTCTGTTTTCTCCTATATGGATACATATAGTTGGAACTGTAAATCAAACACGGTGTGTGCTAGCTCTTTGAAACTTGGCACAATAATGTAGTTCGAAGTTCTAAGGCTATGGTTTGTGTCCTATTGAAGTAGCCCCAAGCAGAGACTGACGAGAATCACTTTAATTGAAAGGGGTTGCCAAGCTTCCAAAAAACTACGAGAGTCCGGAAATCTCAGCAAACATTTTTTCACCCAATCTTGATGATACTTGCAATTAATGATCAGTACGCCAATCCCACTTGGCTCACCAAATTTCGTTCTTCTAGGTTAAACCGTTCCTTTGCAGTAACCGTTTTCATGTTTAGGTTTCACTCTGTTTTCTCCTATATGGATACATATAGTTGGAACTCTAAATCAAACACGGTTTGTGGTAGCTCTTTGAAATGTTGCACAGTAATGTAGTTCCAAGTTCTATCTCTATGTTTTGTGTGCTATTGAAGTAGCCCCAAGCAGAGACTGACGAGAATCACTTTCCTTGAAAGGCGTTGCCAAGCTTCCAAAAAACTACGAGTTTCCTGAAATCTCAGCAAACATTTTTTCACCCAATCTTGATGATCCTTGCAGGTAGTTATCAATACACGAATCCCCCTTGCCTCACCAAATTTCGTTCTTCTAGGTTAAACCATTCCTTTGCAGTAACCGTTTTCATGTTTAGGTTTCACTCTGTTTTCTCCTATATGGATACATGTAGTTGGAACTCTAAATCAAACACGGTTTGTGCTAGCTCTTTGAAATGTTGCACAGTAATGTAGTTCCAAGTTCTATCGCTATGGTTTGTGTGCTATTGAAGTAGCCCCAAGCTGAGACTGAGGAGAATCACTTTCATTAAAAGGGTTTGCCAAGCTTACAAAAAACTACGAGTTTCTTGAAATCTCAGCAAACATTTTTTCACCCAATCTTGATGATACTTCCATTTAATGATCAGTACACCAATCCCACTTGGCTCACCAAATTTCGTTCTTCTAGGTTAAACCGTTCCTTTGCAGTAACCGTTTTCATGTTTAGGTTTCACTCTGTTTTCTCCTATATGGATACATGTAGTTTGAACTCTAAATCAAACACGGTTTGTGCTAGCTCTTTGAAACTTGGCACAATAATGTAGTTCCAAGTTCTATTGCTATGGTTTGTGTCCTATTGAAGTAGCCCCAAGCAGAGACTGACGAGAATCCATTCATTGCAAGGGGTTGCCAACCTTCCAAAAACCTACGAGTTTCCGGAAATCTCAGCAAACATTTTTTCACCCAATCTTGATGATTCTTGCAGGTAGTGATCAGTACACGAATCCCACGTGGCTCACTAAATTTCGTTCTCCTAGGATATACCGTTCCCTTCCAATATTCGTTTTCATGTTTAGGTTTCACTCTGTTTTCTCCTACATGGATACATGTAGTTGGAACACTAAATCAAACACGGTTTGTGCTAGCTCTTTGAAACTTGGCACAATAATGTAGTTCCAAGTTCTATTGCTATGGTTTGTGTCCTATTGAAGTAGCCCCAAGCAGAGACTGACGAGAATCCATTCATTGAAAGGGGTTGCCAAGCTTCCAAAAAACTACAAGTTTCTTGAAATCTCAGCAAATATTTTTTCACCCAATCTTGATGATACTTCCATTTAATGATCAGGACACCAATCCCAATTGGTTCACTAAATTTCGTTCTTCTAGATTAAACCGTTCCTTTGCAGTAACCGTTTTCATGTTTAGGTTTCACTCTGTTTTCTCCTATATGGATACATGTAGTTGGAACTCTAAATCAAACCCGGTTTGTGCTAGCTCTTTGAAACTTGGCACAATAATGTAGTTCCAAGTTCTATCGCTATGGTTTGGGTGCTATTGAAATAGCCCCAAGGAGAGACTGACGAGAATCACTTTCATTGAAAGGGGTTGCCAAGCTTCCAAAAAACTACGAGTTTCCTGAAATTTCAGGAAACATTTTTTCACCCAATCTTGATGATACTTGCAGGTAGTTATCAGTACACCAATCCCACATGGCTCACTAAATTTCGTTCTCCTAGGATATACCGTTCTTTCCAGTAACTGTTTTCATGTTTATGTTTCACTCTGTTTTCTCCTATATGGATACATATATTTGGAACTCTAAATCAAACACGCTTTGTGCTAGCTCTTTGAAACTTGGCACAACAATGTAGTTCCTAGTTCTATCGCTATGGTTTGTGTGCTATTGAAGTAGCCCCAAGCAGAGACTGACGAGAATCCCTTTCATTGAAAGGGTTTGCCAAGTTTCCAAAAAACTGCGAGTTTCCTGAAATCTCAGCAAACATTTTTTCATCCAATCTTGATGATACTTTCAGGTAGTGATCAGTACGCGAATCCCACTTCGCTCACTAAATTTCGTTCTTCTAGGTTAAACCGTTCCTTTCCAGAAACAGGTTTCATGTTTAGGTATCACTCTGCTTTCTCCTATATGGATACATGTAGTTGGAGTTCTAAATCAAACGCGGTTTGTGCTAGCTCTTTGAAACTTGGCACAATAATGTAGTTCCAAGTTCTATCGCTATGGCTTGTGTCCTATTGAAGTAGCCCCAAGCAGAGACTTACGAGAATCCCTTTCATTGAATGGGTTGCCAAGCTTCCAAAAAACTACGAGTTTCTTGAAATCTCAGCAAATATTTTTTCACCCAATCTTGATGATACTTCCATTTAATGATAAGTACACCAATCCCACTTGATTCACTAAATTTCCTTCTTCTAGGTTAAACCATTCCTTTGCAGTAACCGTTTTCATGTTTAGGTTTCACTCTGTATTCTCATATATGGATACATGTAGTTGGAACTCTAAATCAAACACGGTTTGTGCTAGCTCTTTGAAACTTGGCACAATAATGTAGTTCCAAGTTCTATGGCTATGGTTTGTGTGCTATTGAAGTAGCCCCAAGCAGAGACTGACGAGAATCCATTCATTGAAAGGGGTTGCCATGCTTCCAAAAAACTACAAGTTTCCAGAAATCTCACAAAATATTTTTTCACCCAATCTTGATGATACTTCCAATTAATGATCAGTACACCAATCCCACATGGCTCAATAAATTTCGTTCTCCTAGGATATACCGTTCCTTTCCAGTAACCGTTTGCATGTTTAGGTTTCACTCTATATTCTCATATATGGATACATGTAGTTGGAACTCTAAATGAAACACGGTTTGTGCTAGCACTTTGAAACTTGGAACAATAATGTAGTTCCAAGTTCTATGGCTATGGTTTGTGTGCTATTGAAGGAGCCCCAAGCAGAGACTGACGAGAATCCCTTTCATTGAAAGGGGTTGCCACGCTTCCAAAAAACTACAAGTTTCCTGAAATCTCATCAAATACTTTTTCACCTAAACTTGATGATACTTGAGGGTAGTTATCAGTACACGAATCCCACTTGGCTCACCATATTTCAATCGTCGAGGTTAAACCGTTCCTTTGCAGTAACCGTTTTCATGTTTAGGTTTCACTCTGTTTTCTCCTTTATGGATACATGTAGTTGGAACTCTAAATCAAACACGGTTTGTGCTAGCTCTTTGAAACTTGGCACAATAATGTAGTTCCAAGTTCTATCGCTATGGTTTGTGTGCTATTGAAGTAGCCCCAAGCAGAGACTGACGAGAATCACTTGCTTTGAAAGGGGTTGCCACGCTTAAAAAAAAAACTACAAGTTTCCGGAAATCTCAGCAAACATTTGTTCACCCAATATTGATGATACTTGCAGGTAGTGAATAGTACACAAATCCCACATGGCTCACTAAATTTCGTTCTTCTATGATGAACCGTTCATTTGCAGTAACCGTTTTCATGTTTAGGTTTCACTCTGTTTTCTCCTATATGGATACATGTAGTTGGAACTCTAAATCAAACACGGTTTGTGCTAGCTCTTAGAAATGTTGCACAGTAATGTAGTTCCAAGTTCTATTGCTATGGATTCTGTGCTATTGAAGTAGCCCCAAACAGAGACTGAGGAGAATAACTTTCATTAAAAGGGTTTGCCAAGCTTACAAAAAACTACGAGTTTCTTGAAATCTCAGCAAACATTTTTTCACCCAATCTTGATGATACTTCCATTTAATGATCAGTACACCAATCCCACTTGGCTCACCAAATTTCGTTCTTCTAGGTTAAACCGTTCCTTTGCAGTAACCGTTTTCATGTTTAGGTTTCACTCTGTTTTCTCCTATATGGATACATATAGTTGGAACTGTAAATCAAACACGGTGTGTGCTAGCTCTTTGAAACTTGGCACAATAATGTAGTTCGAAGTTCTAAGGCTATGGTTTGTGTCCTATTGAAGTAGCCCCAAGCAGAGACTGACGAGAATCACTTTAATTGAAAGGGGTTGCCAAGCTTCCAAAAAACTACGAGAGTCCGGAAATCTCAGCAAACATTTTTTCACCCAATCTTGATGATACTTGCAATTAATGATCAGTACGCCAATCCCACTTGGCTCACCAAATTTCGTTCTTCTAGGTTAAACCGTTCCTTTGCAGTAACCGTTTTCATGTTTAGGTTTCACTCTGTTTTCTCCTATATGGATACATATAGTTGGAACTCTAAATCAAACACGGTTTGTGGTAGCTCTTTGAAATGTTGCACAGTAATGTAGTTCCAAGTTCTATCTCTATGTTTTGTGTGCTATTGAAGTAGCCCCAAGCAGAGACTGACGAGAATCACTTTCCTTGAAAGGCGTTGCCAAGCTTCCAAAAAACTACGAGTTTCCTGAAATCTCAGCAAACATTTTTTCACCCAATCTTGATGATCCTTGCAGGTAGTTATCAATACACGAATCCCCCTTGCCTCACCAAATTTCGTTCTTCTAGGTTAAACCATTCCTTTGCAGTAACCGTTTTCATGTTTAGGTTTCACTCTGTTTTCTCCTATATGGATACATGTAGTTGGAACTCTAAATCAAACACGGTTTGTGCTAGCTCTTTGAAATGTTGCACAGTAATGTAGTTCCAAGTTCTATCGCTATGGTTTGGTGTGCTATTGAAGTAGCCCCAAGCTGAGACTGAGGAGAATCACTTTCATTAAAAGGGTTTGCCAAGCTTACAAAAAACTACGAGTTTCTTGAAATCTCAGCAAACATTTTTTCACCCAATCTTGATGATACTTCCATTTAATGATCAGTACACCAATCCCACTTGGCTCACCAAATTTCGTTCTTCTAGGTTAAACCGTTCCTTTGCAGTAACCGTTTTCATGTTTAGGTTTCACTCTGTTTTCTCCTATATGGATACATGTAGTTTGAACTCTAAATCAAACACGGTTTGTGGTAGCTCTTTGAAACTTGGCACAATAATGTAGTTCCAAGTTCTAAGGCTATGGTTTGTGTCCTATTGAAGTAGCCCCAAGCAGAGACTGACGAGAATCACTTTAATTGAAAGGGGTTGCCAAGCTTCCAAAAAACTTCGAGTTTCCTGAAATCTCAGCAAACATTTTTTCACCCAATCTTGATGATATTGCAGGTAGTGATCAGTACATGAGTCCCACATATCTCACTAAATTTCGTTCTCCTCGGATAAACTGATCCTTTCCAGTATCCGTTTTCATGTTTAGGTTTCACTCTGTTTTCTCCTACATGGATACATGTAGTTGGAACTCTAAATCAAACACGGTTTGTGCTAGCTCTTTGAAACTTGGCACAATAATGTAGTTCCAAGTTCTATTGCTATGGTTTGTGTCCTATTGAAGTAGCCCCAAGCAGAGACTGACGAGAATCCATTCATTGCAAGGGGTTGCCAACCTTCCAAAAACCTACGAGTTTCCGGAAATCTCAGCAAACATTTTTTCACCCAATCTTGATGATTCTTGCAGGTAGTGATCAGTACACGAATCCCACGTGGCTCACTAAATTTCGTTCTCCTAGGATATACCGTTCCCTTCCAATATTCGTTTTCATGTTTAGGTTTCACTCTGTTTTCTCCTACATGGATACATGTAGTTGGAACACTAAATCAAACACGGTTTGTGCTAGCTCTTTGAAACTTGGCACAATAATGTAGTTCCAAGTTCTATTGCTATGGTTTGTGTCCTATTGAAGTAGCCCAAAGCAGAGACTGACGAGAATCCATTCATTGAAAGGGGTTGCCAAGCTTCCAAAAAACTACAAGTTTCTTGAAATCTCAGCAAATATTTTTTCACCCAATCTTGATGATACTTCCATTTAATGATCGGGACACCAATCCCAATTGGTTCACTAAATTTCGTTCTTCTAGATTAAACCGTTCCTTTGCAGTAACCGTTTTCATGTTTAGGTTTCACTCTGTTTTCTCCTATATGGATACATGTAGTTGGAACTCTAAATCAAACCCGGTTTGTGCTAGCTCTTTGAAACTTGGCACAATAATGTAGTTCCAAGTTCTATCGCTATGGTTTGGGTGCTATTGAAATAGCCCCAAGGAGAGACTGACGAGAATCACTTTCATTGAAAGGGGTTGCCAAGCTTCCAAAAAACTACGAGTTTCCTGAAATTTCAGGAAACATTTTTTCACCCAATCTTGATGATACTTGCAGGTAGTTATCAGTACACCAATCCCACATGGCTCACTAAATTTCGTTCTCCTAGGATATACCGTTCTTTCCAGTAACTGTTTTCATGTTTATGTTTCACTCTGTTTTCTCCTATATGGATACATATATTTGGAACTCTAAATCAAACACGCTTTGTGCTAGCTCTTTGAAACTTGGCACAACAATGTAGTTCCTAGTTCTATCGCTATGGTTTGTGTGCTATTGAAGTAGCCCCAAGCAGAGACTGACGAGAATCCCTTTCATTGAAAGGGTGTGCCAAGTTTCCAAAAAACTGCGAGTTTCCTGAAATCTCAGCAAACATTTTTTCATCCAATCTTGATGATACTTTCAGGTAGTGATCAGTACGCGAATCCCACTTCGCTCACTAAATTTCGTTCTTCTAGGTTAAACCGTTCCTTTCCAGAAACAGGTTTGATGTTTAGGTATCACTCTGCTTTCTCCTATATGGATACATGTAGTTGGAGTTCTAAATCAAACGCGGTTTGTGCTAGCTCTTTGAAACTTGGCACAATAATGTAGTTCCAAGTTCTATCGCTATGGCTTGTGTCCTATTGAAGTAGCCCCAAGCAGAGACTTACGAGAATCCCTTTCATTGAATGGGTTGCCAAGCTTCCAAAAAACTACGAGTTTCTTGAAATCTCAGCAAATATTTTTTCACCCAATCTTGATGATACTTCCATTTAATGATAAGTACACCAATCCCACTTGATTCACTAAATTTCCTTCTTCTAGGTTAAACCATTCCTTTGCAGTAACCGTTTTCATGTTTAGGTTTCACTCTGTATTCTCATATATGGATACATGTAGTTGGAACTCTAAATCAAACACGGTTTGTGCTAGCTCTTTGAAACTTGGCACAATAATGTAGTTCCAAGTTCTATGGCTATGGTTTGTGTGCTATTGAAGTAGCCCCAAGCAGAGACTGACGAGAATCCATTCATTGAAAGGGGTTGCCATGCTTCCAAAAAACTACAAGTTTCCAGAAATCTCAAAAATATTTTTTCACCCAATCTTGATGATACTTCCAATTAATGATCAGTACACCAATCCCACATGGCTCAATAAATTTCGTTCTCCTAGGATATACCGTTCCTTTCCAGTAACCGTTTGCATGTTTAGGTTTCACTCTATATTCTCATATATGGATACATGTAGTTGGAACTCTAAATGAAACACGGTTTGTGCTAGCACTTTGAAACTTGGAACAATAATGTAGTTCCAAGTTCTATGGCTATGGTTTGTGTGCTATTGAAGGAGCCCCAAGCAGAGACTGACGAGAATCCCTTTCATTGAAAGGGGTTGCCACGCTTCCAAAAAACTACAAGTTTCCTGAAATCTCACAAAATATTTTTTCACCCAATCTTGATGATACTTCCAATTAATGATCAGTACACCAATCCCACATGGCTCACTAAATTTCGTTCTCCTAGGATACACCTTTCCTTTGCAGTAACCGTTTTCATGTTTAGGTTTCACTCTGTTTTCTCCTATATGTATACATGTAGTTGGAACTCTAAATCAAACACGGTTTGTGCTAGCTCTTTGAAACTTGGCACAACAATGTAGTTCCTAGTTCTATCGCTATGGTTTGTGTGCTATTGAAGTAGCCCCAAGCAGAGACTGACGAGAATCACTTTCATTGAAAGGGGTTGCCAAGCGTCCAAAAAACTACGAGTTTCCGGAAATCTCAGCAAACATTTTTTGACCCAATCTTGATAATACTTGCAGGTAGTGATCAGTACACGAGTCCAACATGGCTCACTAAATTTCCTTCTCCTCGGATAAACCGTTCCTTTTCAGTATCCATTTCATTTTTAGGTTTCACTCCGTTTTCTCCTACATGGATACATGTAGTTGGAACTCTAAATCAAACACGGTTTGTGCTAGCTCTTTGAAACTTGGCACAATAATGTAGTTCCAAGTTCTATCGCTATGGTTTGGGTGCTATTGAAATAGCCCCAAGGAGAGACTGACGAGAATCACTTTTATTGAAAGGGGTGGCCAAGCTTCCAAAAAACTACGAGTTTCCTGAAATTTCAGGAAACATTTTTTCACCCAATCTTGATGATACTTGCAGGTAGTTATCAGTACACCAATCCCACATGGCTCACTAAATTTCGTTCGCCTAGGATATACCGTTCCTTTCCAGTAACCGTTTTCATGTTTATGTTTCACTCTGTTTTCTCCTATATGGATACATATATTTGGAACTCTAAATCAAACACGGTTTGTGCTAGCTCTTTGAAACTTGGCACAACAATGTAGTTCCTAGTTCTATCGCTATGGTTTGTGTGCTATTGAAGTAGCCCCAAGCAGAGACTGACGAGAATCACTTTCATTGAAAGGCGTTGCCAAGCGTCCAAAAAACTACGAGTTTCCGGAAATCTCAGCAAACATTTTTTGACCCAATCTTGATAATACTTGCAGGTAGTGATCAGTACAACGAGTCCAACATGGCTCACTAAATTTCCTTCTCCTCGGATAAACCGTTCCTTTTCAGTATCCATTTCATTTTTAGGTTTAACTCTGTTTTCTCCTACATGGATACATGTAGTTGGAACTCTAAATCAAACACAGTTTCTGCTAGCTCTTTGAAACTTGGCACAAAAATGTAGTTCCAAGTTCTATCGCTATGGTTTGTGTCCTATTGAAGTAGCCAAAAGCAGAGACTGACGAGAATCCATTCATTGAAAGGGGTTGCAAAGCTTCCAAAAAACTACGAGTTTCTTGAAATCTCAGCAAATATTTTTTCACCCAATCTTGATGATACTTCCATTTAATGATCAGGACACCAATCCCACTTGGTTCACTAAATTTCGTTCTTCTAGTTTAAAACCTTTGCAGTAACCGTTTTCATGTTTAGGTTTCACTCTGTTTTCTCCTATATGGATACATGTATTTGGAACTCTAAATCAAACCCGGTTTGTGCTAGCTCTTTGAAACTTGGCACAATAATGTAGTTCCAAGTTCTATCGCTATGGTTTGGGTGCTATTGAAGTAGCCCCAAGGAGAGACTGACGAGAATCACTTTCATTGAAAGGGGTTGCCAAGCTTCCAAAAAACTACGAGTTTCCTGAAATTTCAGGAAACATTTTTTCACCCAATCTTGATGATACTTGCAGGTAGTTATCAGTACACCAATCCCACATGGCTCACTAAATTTCGTTCTCCTAGGATATACCGTTCCTTTCCAGTAACCGTTTTCATGTTTAGGTTTCACTCTGTTTTCTCCTATATGGATACATGTATTTGGAACTCTAAATCAAACACGGTTTGTGCTAGCTCTTTGAAACTTGGCACAACAATGTAGTTCCTAGTTCTATCGCTATGGTTTGTGTGCTATTGAAGTAGCCCCAAGCAGAGACTGACGAGAATCCCTTTCATTGAAAGGGTTTGCCAAGTTTCCAAAAAACTGCGAGTTTCCTGAAATCTGAGCAAACATTTTTTCATCCAATCTTGATGATACTTTCAGGTAGTGATCAGTACACAAATCCCACTTCGCTCACTAAATTTCGTTCTTCTAGGTTAAACCGTTCCCTTGCAGAAACAGTTTTCATGTTTAGGTATCACTCTGCTTTCTCCTATATGGATACATGTAGTTGGAGTTCTAAATCAAACGCGGTTTGTGCTAGCTCTTTGAAACTTGGCACAATAATGTAGTTCCAAGTTCTATCGCTATGGTTTGGGTGCTATTGAAGTAGCCCCAAGGAGAGACTGACGAGAATCACTTTCATTGAAAGGGGTTGCCATGCTTCCAAAAAACTACAAGTTTCCTGAAATCTCACAAAATATTTTTTCACCCAATCTTGATGATACTTCCAATTAATGATCAGTACACCAATCCCACATGGCTCACTAAATTTCGTTCTCCTAGGATATACCGTTCCTTTCCAGTAACCGTTTGCATGTTTAGGTTTCACTCTGTTTTCTCCTATATCGATACATGTAGTTGGAACTCTAAATGAAACACGGTTTGTGCTAGCTCTTTGAAACTGGGCACAACAATGTAGTTCCTAGTTCTTTCGCTATGGTTTGTGTGCTATTGAAGTAGCCCCAAGCAGAGACTGACGAGAATCACTTTCATTGAAAGGGGTTGCCAAGCTTTCACAAAACTACGAGTTTCCTGAAATCTCAGCAAACATTTTTTCACCCAATCTTGATGATATTTCCATTTAATGATCAGTACACCAATTGCACTTGGCTCACCAAATTTCGTTCTTCTAGGTTAAACCGTTCCTTTGCAGTAACCGTTTTCATGTTTAGGTTTCACTTTGTTTTCTCCTATATGGTTACATGTAGTTGGAACTCTAAATCAAACACGGTTTGTGCTAGCTCTTTGAAACGTGGCACAATAATGTAGTTCCAAGGTCTATCGCTATGGTTTGTGTCCTATTGAAGTAGCCGCAAACAGAGACTGACGAAAATCACTTTCATTGAAAGGGGTTGCCAAGCTTCCAAAAAACTACGAGTTTCCTGAAATCTCAGCAAACATTTTTTCACCCAATCTTTATGATACTTGCAGGTAGTGATCAGTACACGAATCCCACATGGCTCACTAAATTTCGTTCTCCTAGGATAAACCGTTCCTTTGCAGTAACCGTTTTCATGTTTAGGTTTCACTCTGTTTTCTCCTATATGGATACATGTAGCTGGAACTCTAAATCAAACACGGTTTTTGCTAGCTCTATGAAACTTGGCACAATAATGTAGTTCCAAGTTCTATCGCTATGGTTTGTGTCCTATTGAAGTAGCCCCAAGCAGAGACTGACGAGAATCCCTTTCATTGAAAGGGGTTGCCAAGCTTCCAAAAAACTAACGAGTTTCCTGAAATCTCAGCAAACATTTTTTCACCCAATCTTGATGATACTTGCTGGTAGTGATCAGTACATGAGTCCCACATATCTCACTAAATTTCGTTCTCCTCGGATAAACCGTTCCTTTCCAGTATCCGTTTTCATGTTTAGGTTTCACTCTGTTTTCTTCTACACGTATACATGTAGTTGGAACTCTAAATCAAACACGGTTTGTGCTAGCTCTTTGAAACTTGGCACAATAATGTAGTTCCAAGTTCTATGGCTATGGTTTGTGTGCTATTGAAGTAGCCCCAAGCAGAGACTGACGAGAATCACTTTCATTGAAAGGGGTTGCCAAGCGTCCAAAAAACTACGAGTTTCCGGAAATCTCAGCAAACATTTTTTGACCCAATCTTGATAATACTTGCAGGTAGTGATCAGTACACGAGTCCAACATGGCTCACTAAATTTCCTTCTCCTCGGATAAACCGTTCCTTTTCAGTATCCATTTCATTTTTAGGTTTCACTCCGTTTTCTCCTACATGGATACATGTAGTTGGAACTCTAAATCAAACACGGTTTGTGCTAGCTCTTTGAAACTTGGCACAATAATGTAGTTCCAAGTTCTATCGCTATGGTTTGGGTGCTATTGAAATAGCCCCAAGGAGAGACTGACGAGAATCACTTTTATTGAAAGGGGTGGCCAAGCTTCCAAAAAACTACGAGTTTCCTGAAATTTCAGGAAACATTTTTTCACCCAATCTTGATGATACTTGCAGGTAGTTATCAGTACACCAATCCCACATGGCTCACTAAATTTCGTTCGCCTAGGATATAACCGTTCCTTTCCAGTAACCGTTTTCATGTTTATGTTTCACTCTGTTTTCTCCTATATGGATACATATATTTGGAACTCTAAATCAAACACGGTTTGTGCTAGCTCTTTGAAACTTGGCACAACAATGTAGTTCCTAGTTCTATCGCTATGGTTTGTGTGCTATTGAAGTAGCCCCAAGCAGAGACTGACGAGAATCACTTTCATTGAAAGGCGTTGCCAAGCGTCCAAAAAACTACGAGTTTCCGGAAATCTCAGCAAACATTTTTTGACCCAATCTTGATAATACTTGCAGGTAGTGATCAGTACACGAGTCCAACATGGCTCACTAAATTTCCTTCTCCTCGGATAAACCGTTCCTTTTCAGTATCCATTTCATTTTTAGGTTTAACTCTGTTTTCTCCTACATGGATACATGTAGTTGGAACTCTAAATCAAACACAGTTTCTGCTAGCTCTTTGAAACTTGGCACAAAAAATGTAGTTCCAAGTTCTATTGCTATGGTTTGTGTCCTATTGAAGTAGCCAAAAGCAGAGACTGACGAGAATCCATTCATTGAAAGGGGTTGCAAAGCTTCCAAAAAACTACGAGTTTCTTGAAATCTCAGCAAATATTTTTTCACCCAATCTTGATGATACTTCCATTTAATGATCAGGACACCAATCCCACTTGGTTCACTAAATTTCGTTCTTCTAGTTTAAACCGTTCCTTTGCAGTAACCGTTTTCATGTTTAGGTTTCACTCTGTTTTCTCCTATATGGATACATGTATTTGGAACTCTAAATCAAACCCGGTTTGTGCTAGCTCTTTGAAACTTGGCACAATAATGTAGTTCCAAGTTCTATCGCTATGGTTTGGGTGCTATTGAAGTAGCCCCAAGGAGAGACTGACGAGAATCACTTTCATTGAAAGGGGTTGCCAAGCTTCCAAAAAACTACGAGTTTCCTGAAATTTCAGGAAACATTTTTTCACCCAATCTTGATGATACTTGCAGGTAGTTATCAGTACACCAATCCCACATGGCTCACTAAATTTCGTTCTCCTAGGATATACCGTTCCTTTCCAGTAACCGTTTTCATGTTTAGGTTTCACTCTGTTTTCTCCTATATGGATACATGTATTTGGAACTCTAAATCAAACACGGTTTGTGCTAGCTCTTTGAAACTTGGCACAACAATGTAGTTCCTAGTTCTATCGCTATGGTTTGTGTGCTATTGAAGTAGCCCCAAGCAGAGACTGACGAGAATCCCTTTCATTGAAAGGGTTTGCCAAGTTTCCAAAAAACTGCGAGTTTCCTGAAATCTCAGCAAACATTTTTTCATCCAATCTTGATGATACTTTCAGGTAGTGATCAGTACACAAATCCCACTTCGCTCACTAAATTTCGTTCTTCTAGGTTAAACCGTTCCCTTGCAGAAACAGTTTTCATGTTTAGGTATCACTCTGCTTTCTCCTATATGGATACATGTAGTTGGAGTTCTAAATCAAACGCGGTTTGTGCTAGCTCTTTGAAACTTGGCACAATAATGTAGTTCCAAGTTCTATCGCTATGGTTTGGGTGCTATTGAAGTAGCCCCAAGGAGAGACTGACGAGAATCACTTTCATTGAAAGGGGTTGCCATGCTTCCAAAAAAACTACAAGTTTCCTGAAATCTCACAAAATATTTTTTCACCCAATCTTGATGATACTTCCAATTAATGATCAGTACACCAATCCCACATGGCTCACTAAATTTCGTTCTCCTAGGATATACCGTTCCTTTCCAGTAACCGTTTGCATGTTTAGGTTTCACTCTGTTTTCTCCTATATCGATACATGTAGTTGGAACTCTAAATGAAACACGGTTTGTGCTAGCTCTTTGAAACTGGGCACAACAATGTAGTTCCTAGTTCTTTCGCTATGGTTTGTGTGCTATTGAAGTAGCCCCAAGCAGAGACTGACGAGAATCACTTTCATTGAAAGGGGTTGCCAAGCTTTCACAAAACTACGAGTTTCCTGAAATCTCAGCAAACATTTTTTCACCCAATCTTGATGATATTTCCATTTAATGATCAGTACACCAATTGCACTTGGCTCACCAAATTTCGTTCTTCTAGGTTAAACCGTTCCTTTGCAGTAACCGTTTTCATGTTTAGGTTTCACTTTGTTTTCTCCTATATGGTTACATGTAGTTGGAACTCTAAATCAAACACGGTTTGTGCTAGCTCTTTGAAACGTGGCACAATAATGTAGTTCCAAGGTCTATCGCTATGGTTTGTGTCCTATTGAAGTAGCCGCAAACAGAGACTGACGAAAATCACTTTCATTGAAAGGGGTTGCCAAGCTTCCAAAAAACTACGAGTTTCCTGAAATCTCAGCAAACATTTTTTCACCCAATCTTTATGATACTTGCAGGTAGTGATCAGTACACGAATCCCACATGGCTCACTAAATTTCGTTCTCCTAGGATAAACCGTTCCTTTGCAGTAACCGTTTTCATGTTTAGGTTTCACTCTGTTTTCTCCTATATGGATACATGTAGCTGGAACTCTAAATCAAACACGGTTTTTGCTAGCTCTATGAAACTTGGCACAATAATGTAGTTCCAAGTTCTATCGCTATGGTTTGTGTCCTATTGAAGTAGCCCCAAGCAGAGACTGACGAGAATCCCTTTCATTGAAAGGGGTTGCCAAGCTTCCAAAAAACTACGAGTTTCCTGAAATCTCAGCAAACATTTTTTCACCCAATCTTGATGATACTTGCTGGTAGTGATCAGTACATGAGTCCCACATATCTCACTAAATTTCGTTCTCCTCGGATAAACCGTTCCTTTCCAGTATCCGTTTTCATGTTTAGGTTTCACTCTGTTTTCTTCTACACGTATACATGTAGTTGGAACTCTAAATCAAACACGGTTTGTGCTAGGTCTTTGAAACTTGGCACAATAATGTAGTTCCAATTTCTATTGCTATGGTTTGTGTCCTATTGAAGTAGCCCCAAGCAGAGACTGACGAGAATCCATTCAGTGCCAGGGGTTGCCAATCTTCCAAAAAACTACGAGTTTCTTGAAATCTCAGCAAACATTTTTTCACCCAATCTTGATGATACTTCCATTTAATGATCAGGACACCAATCCCACTTGGTTCACTAAATTTCGTTCTTCGAGGTTCAACCGTTCCTTTGCAGTAACCGTTTTCATGTTTAGGTTTCACTCTGTTTTCTCCTATATGGATACATGTAGTTGGAACTCTAAATCAAATACGGTTTGTGCTAGCTATTTGAAACTTGGCACAATAATGTAGTTCCAAGTTCTATCGCTATGGTTTGTGTGCTATTGAAGTAGCCCCAAGCAGAGACTGACGAGAATCACTTTCATTGAAAGGGGTTGCCAAGCTTCCAAAAAACTACGAGTTTCCTGAAATCTCAGCAAACATTTTTTCATCCAATCTTGATGATACTTTCAGATAGTTATCAGTACACGAATCCCACTTCGCTCACTAAATTTCGTTCTTCTAGGTTAAACAGTTCCTTTGCAGAAACCGTTTTCATGTTTAGGTATCACTCTGCTTTCTCCTATATGGATATATGTAGTTGGAGTTCTAAATCAAACGCGGTTTGTGCTAGCTCTTTGAAACTTGGCACAATAATGTAGTTCCAAGTTCTATCGCTATGGCTTTTGTAATATTGAAGTAGCCCCAAGCAGAGACTGACGAGAATCACTTTCATTGAAAGGGGTTGCCAAGCTTCCAAAAACCTACGAGTTTCCGGAAATCTCAGCAAACATTTTTTCACCCAATCTTGATGATACTTGCAGGTAGTGATCAGTACACGAATCCCACATATCTCACTAAATTTCGTTCTCCTCGGATAAACCGTTCCTTTCCAGTATCCGTTTTCATGTTTAGGTTTCACTCTGTTTTCTCCTACATGTATACACGTAGTTGGAACTCTAAATCAAACACGGTTTGTGCTAGCTCTTTGAAACTTGGCACAATAATGTAGTTCCAAGTTCTATTGCTATGGTTTGTGTCCTATTGAAGTAGCCCCAAGCAGAGACTGACGAGAATCCCTTTCATTGAAAGGGGTTGCTAAGCTTCCAAAAAACTACGAGTTTCCTGAAATCTCAGCAAACATTTTTTCACCCAATCTTGATAATACTTACAGGTCGTGATCTGTACACGAGTCCCACATGGCTCACTAAATTTCGTTCTCCTCGGATAAACCGTTCCTTTGCAGTAACCGTTTTCATGTTTAGGTTTCACTCTGTTTTCTCCAATATGGATACATGTAGTTGGAACTCTAAATCAAACATGGTTTGTGCTAGCTCTTTGAAACTTGGCACAATAATGTAGTTCCAAGTTCTATCGCTATGGTTTGTGTCCTATTGTAGTAGCCCCAAGCAGAGACGGACGAGAATCACATGCTTTGAAAGGGGTTGCCACGCTTAAAAAAAAACTACAAGTTTACGGAAATCTCAGCAAACATTTTTTCACCCAATATTGATGATACTTGCAGGCAGGGAATAGTACACAAATCCCACAGGGCTCATTAAATTTCGTTCTTCTAGGATGAACCTTTCCTTTCCAGTAACCGTTTTCATGTTTAGGTTTCACTCTGTTTTCTCCTATATGGATACATGTAGTTGGAACTCTAAATCAAACATGGTTTGTGCTAGCTCTTTGAAATCTTGCACAGTAATGTAGTTCCAAGTTCTATCGCTATGGATTCTGTGCTATTGAAGTAGCCCCAAGCAGAGACTGAGGAGAATCACTTTCATTAAAAGGGTTTGCCAAGCTTACAAAAAATTACGAGTTTCTTGAAATCTCAGCAAACATTTTTTCACCCAATCTTGATGATACTTCCATTTAATGATCAGGACACAATCCCACTTGGTTCACGAAATTTCGTTCTTCTAGGTTCAACCGTTCCTTTGCAGTAACCGTTTTCATGTTTAGGTTTCACTCTGTTTTCTCCTATATGGATACATGTAGTTGGAACTCTAAATCAAACACGGTTTTTGCTAGCTCTTTGAAACTTGGTACAATAATGTAGTTCCAAGTTCTATCGCTATGGTTTGTGTCCTATTGAAGTAGCCCCAAGCAGAGACTGACGAGAATCCCTTTCATTGAAAGGGGTTACCCAGCTTCCAAAAAACTATGAGTTTCCGGAAATCTCAGCAAACATTTTTTCACCCAATCTTGATATACTTACAGGTCGTGATCAGTACACGACTCCCACATGGCTCACTAAATTTCGTTCTCCTCGGGTAAACCGTTCCTTTGCAGTAACCGTTTTCATGTTTAGGTTTCACTCTGTTTTCTCCAATATGGATACATGTAGTTGGAACTCTAAATCAAACATGGTTTGTGCTAGCTCTTTGAAACTTGGCACAATAATGTAGTTCCAACTTCCATCGCTATGGTTTGTGTCCTATTGTAGTAGCCCCAAGCAGAGACTGACGAGAATCACATGCTTTGAAAGGGGTTGCCACGCTTAAAAAAAAACTACAAGTTTACGGAAATCTCAGCAAACATTTTTTCACCCAATATTGATGATACTTGCAGGCAGGGAATAGTACACAAATCCCACAGGGCTCACTAAATTTCATTCTTCTAGGATGAACCTTTCCTTTCCAGTAACCGTTTTCATGTTTAGGTTTCACTCTGTTTTCTCCTATATGGATACATGTAGTTGGAACTCTAAATCAAACATGGTTTGTGCTAGCTCTTTGAAATGTTGCACAGTAATGTAGTTCCAAGTTCTATCGCTATGGATTCTGTGCTATTGAAGTAGCCCCAACCAGAGACTGAGGAGAACCACTTTCATTAAAAGGGTTTGCCAAGCTTACAAATAATTACGAGTTTCATGAAATCTCAGCAAACATTTTTTCACCCAATCTTGATGATACTTCCATTTAATGATCAGTACACCAATCCCACTTGGCTCACCAAATTTCGTTCTTCTAGGATAAACCGTTCCTTTGCAGTAACCGTTTTCATGTTTAGGTTTCACTCTGTTTTCTCCTATATGGATACATGTAGTTGGAACTCTAAATCAAACACGGTTTGTGCTAGCTCTTTGAAACTTGGCACAATAATGTAGTTCCAAGTTCTATCGCTATGGTTTGTGTCCTATTTATGTAGCCCCAAGCAGAGACTGACGAGAATCACTTTCATTGAAAGGGGTTGCCAAGCTTCCAAAAAACTACGATTTTCCTGAAATCTCAGCAAACATTTTTTCACCCAATCTTGATGATACTTGCAGGTAGTGATCAGTACACGAATCCCACTTGGCTCCCTAAATTTCGTTATTCTAGGTTAAACCGTTCTTTGCAGTAACCGTTTTCATGTTTAGGTTTCACTCTGTTTTCTTCTATATGGATACATGTAGTTGGAACTCTAAATCAAACACGGTTTGTGCTAGCTCTTTGAAACTTGGCACAATAATGTAGTTCCAAGTTCTATCGCTATGGTTTGTGTGCTATTGAGTAGCCCCAAGCAGAGACTGACGAGAATCTCTTTCATTGAAAGGGGTTGCCAAGCTTCCAAAAAACTACGAGTTTCCTGAAATCTCAGCAAACATTTTTTCACCCAATCTTTATGATACTTGCAGGTAGTTATCAGTACACGAATCCCACTAAGCTCACTCAATTTCATTCTTTTAGGTTAAACCGTTCCTTTGCAGAAACCGTTTTCATGTTAGGTTTCACTCTGTTTTCTCCTATATGGATACATGTATTTGGAATTCTAAATCAAACACGGTTTGTGGTAGGTGTTTCAAACTTGGCACAATAATGTAGTTCCAAGTTCTATCGCTATGGTTTGTGTGCCATTGAAGTAGCCCCAAGCAGAGACTGACGAGAATCACTTTCCTTGAAAGGGGTTGCCAAGCTTACAAAAAACGACGAGTTTCCTGAAATCTCAGCAAACATTTTTTCACCCAATCTTGATGATCCTTGCAGGTATTTATCAGTACACGAATCCCACTTGGTTTACCAAATTTCGTTCTTCTAGGTTAAACCGTTCCTTTGCAGTAACCGTTTTCATGTTTAGGTTTCACTCTGTTTTCTCCTATATGGATACATGTAGTTGGAACTCTAAATCAAACACGGTTTCTGCTAGCTCTTTGAAACTTGGCACAATAATGTAGTTCCAAGTTCTATCACTATGGTTTGTGTGTTATTGAAGTAGCCCCAAGCAGAGACTGACGAGAATCCCTTTCATTGAAAGGGGTGGCCAAGCTTCCAAAAAACTACGAGTTTCCTGAAATCTCAGCAAATATTTTTTCACCCAATCATGATGATACTTCCATTTAAAGATCAGTACACCAATCGCACTTGGCTCACCAAATTTCGTTCTTCTAGGTTAAACCGTTCCTTTGCAGTAACCGTTTTCATGTTTAGGTTTCACTCTGTTTTCTCCTATATGGATACATGTAGTTGGAACTCTAAATCAAACACTGTTTGTGCTAGCTCTTTGAAACTTGGCACAATAATGTAGTTCCAAGTTCTATCGCTATGGATTCTGTGCTATTGAAGTAGCCCCAACCAGAGACTGAGGAGAACCACTTTCATTAAAAGGGTTTGCCAAGCTTACAAATAATTACGAGTTTCATGAAATCTCAGCAAACATTTTTTCACCCAATCTTGATGATACTTCCATTTAATGATCAGTACACCAATCCCACTTGGCTCACCAAATTTCGTTCTTCTAGGATAAACCGTTCCTTTGCAGTAACCGTTTTCATGTTTAGGTTTCACTCTGTTTTCTCCTATATGGATACATGTAGTTGGAACTCTAAATCAAACACGGTTTGTGCTAGCTCTTTGAAACTTGGCACAATAATGTAGTTCCAAGTTCTATCGCTATGGTTTGTGTCCTATTTATGTAGCCCCAAGCAGAGACTGACGAGAATCACTTTCATTGAAAGGGGTTGCCAAGCTTCCAAAAAACTACGATTTTCCTGAAATCTCAGCAAACATTTTTTCACCCAATCTTGATGATACTTGCAGGTAGTGATCAGTACACGAATCCCACTTGGCTCCCTAAATTTCGTTATTCTAGGTTAAACCGTTCTTTGCAGTAACCGTTTTCATGTTTAGGTTTCACTCTGTTTTCTTCTATATGGATACATGTAGTTGGAACTCTAAATCAAACACGGTTTGTGCTAGCTCTTTGAAACTTGGCACAATAATGTAGTTCCAAGTTCTATCGCTATGGTTTGTGTGCTATTGAGTAGCCCCAAGCAGAGACTGACGAGAATCTCTTTCATTGAAAGGGGTTGCCAAGCTTCCAAAAAACTACGAGTTTCCTGAAATCTCAGCAAACATTTTTTCACCCAATCTTTATGATACTTGCAGGTAGTTATCAGTACACGAATCCCACTAAGCTCACTCAATTTCATTCTTTTAGGTTAAACCGTTCCTTTGCAGAAACCGTTTTCATGTTAGGTTTCACTCTGTTTTCTCCTATATGGATACATGTATTTGGAATTCTAAATCAAACACGGTTTGTGGTAGGTGTTTCAAACTTGGCACAATAATGTAGTTCCAAGTTCTATCGCTATGGTTTGTGTGCCATTGAAGTAGCCCCAAGCAGAGACTGACGAGAATCACTTTCCTTGAAAGGGGTTGCCAAGCTTACAAAAAACGACGAGTTTCCTGAAATCTCAGCAAACATTTTTTCACCCAATCTTGATGATCCTTGCAGGTATTTATCAGTACACGAATCCCACTTGGTTTACCAAATTTCGTTCTTCTAGGTTAAACCGTTCCTTTGCAGTAACCGTTTTCATGTTTAGGTTTCACTCTGTTTTCTCCTATATGGATACATGTAGTTGGAACTCTAAATCAAACACGGTTTCTGCTAGCTCTTTGAAACTTGGCACAATAATGTAGTTCCAAGTTCTATCACTATGGTTTGTGTGTTATTGAAGTAGCCCCAAGCAGAGACTGACGAGAATCCCTTTCATTGAAAGGGGTGGCCAAGCTTCCAAAAAACTACGAGTTTCCTGAAATCTCAGCAAATATTTTTTCACCCAATCATGATGATACTTCCATTTAAAGATCAGTACACCAATCGCACTTGGCTCACCAAATTTCGTTCTTCTAGGTTAAACCGTTCCTTTGCAGTAACCGTTTTCATGTTTAGGTTTCACTCTGTTTTCTCCTATATGGATACATGTAGTTGGAACTCTAAATCAAACACTGTTTGTGCTAGCTCTTTGAAACTTGGCACAATAATGTAGTTCCAAGTTCTATCGCTATGGTTTGTGTGCTATTGAAGTAGCCCCAAGCAGAGACTGACGAGAATCACTTCAATTGAAAGGGGTTGCCAAGCTTCCAAAAATCTACGAGTCTCATGAAATCTCAGCAAATATTTGTTCACCCAATCTTGATTATACTTGCAGGTAGTGATCAGTACACGAATCCCACTTGGCTCACCAAAATTCGTTCCTCTAGGTTAAACCGTTCCTTTGCAGGAACCATTTTCATGTTTAGGTTTCACTCTGTTTTCTCCTATATGGATACATGTAGTTGGAACTCTAAATCAAAGACGGTTTGTGCTAGCTCTTTGAAACTTGGCACAATAATGTAGTTCCAAGTTCTATCGCTATGGTTTGTGTCCTATTTATGTAGCCCCAAGCAGAGACTGACGAGAATCACTTTCCTTGAAAGGGGTTGCCAAGCTTCCAAAAAACTACGAGTTTCCTGAAATCTCAGCAAACATTTTTTCACCCAATCTTTATGATACTTGCAGGTAGTTATCAGTACACGAATCCCACTAAGCTCACTCAATTTCGTTCTTTTAGGTTAAACCGTTCCTTTGCAGAAACCGTTTTCATGTTAGGTTTCACTCTGTTTTCTCCTATATGGATACATGTAGTTGGAATTCTAAATCAAACACGGTTTGTGCTAGGTGTTTGAAACTTGGCACAATAATGTAGTTCCAAGTTCTATCGCTATGGTTTGTGTGCCATTGAAGTAGCCCCAAGCAGAGACTGACGAGAATCACTTTCCTTGAAAGGGGTTGCCAAGCTTCCAAAAAACGACGAGTTTCCTGAAATCTCAGCAAACATTTTTTCACCCATTCTTGATGATCCTTGCAGGTATTTATCAGTACACGAATCCCACTTGGTTTACCAAATTTCGTTCTTCTAGGTTAAACCGTTCCTTTGCAGGAACCGTTTTCATGTTTAGGTTTCACTCTGTTTTCTCCTATATGGATACATGTAGTTGGAACTCTAAATCAAACACGGTTTGTGCTAGCTCTTTGAAACTTGGCACAATAATGTAGTTCCAAGTTCTATCGCTATGGTTTGTGTGCTATTGAAGTAGCCCCAAGCAGAGACTGACGAGAATCCCTTTCATTGAAAGGGGTGGCCAAGCTTCCAAAAAACTACGAGTTTCCTGAAATCTCAGCAAACATTTTTTCACCCAATCTTGATGATACTTCCATTTAAAGATCAGTACACCAATCGCACTTGGCTCACCAAATTTCGTTCTTCTAGGTTAAACCGTTCCTTTGCAGTAACCGTTTTCATGTTTAGGTTTCACTCTGTTTTCTCCTATATGGATACATGTAGTTGGAACTCTAAATCAAACACGGTTTGTGCTAGCTCTTTGAAACTTGGCACAATAATGTAGTTCCAAGTTCTATCACTATGGCTTGTGTCCTTTTGAAGTAGCCCCAAGCAGAGACTGACTAGAATCACTTTCATTGATAGGGGTTGCAAAGCTTCCAAAAAACTACGAGTTTCCTGAAATCTCAGCAAACATTTTTTAACCCAATCTTGATGATGCTTGCAGGTATTTATCAGTACACGAATCCCACTTGGTTCACCAAATTTCGTTTTCTAGGTTAAACCGTTCCTTTGCAGGAACCGTTTTCATGTTTAGGTTTCACTCTGTTTTCTCCTATATGGATACATGTAGTTGGAACTCTAAATCAAACACGGTTTGTGCTAGCTCTTTGAAACTTGGCACAATAACGTAGTTCCAACTTCTATCGCTATGGTTTGTGTGCTATTGAAGTAGACCAAGCAGAGACTGACGTGAATCACTTCCATTGAAAGGGGTTGCCAAGCGTCCAAAAAACTACGAGTTTCGTGAAATCTTAGCAAATATTTTTTCACACAATCTTGATGATACTTGCAGGTAATGATAACTACACGAATCCCACTTGGCTCACCAAATTTCATTCCTCTCGGTTAAACCGTTCCTTTGGAGGAACCGTTTTCATGTTTAGGTTTCACTCTGTTTTCTACTATATGGATACATGTAGTTGGAACTCTAAATCAAACACGGTTTGTGCTAGCTCTTTGAAACTTGGCACAATAATGTAGTTCCAAGTTCTATCGCTACGGTTTGTGTGCCATTGAAGTAGCCCCAGGCAGAGACTGACGAGAATCAGTTTCCTTGAAAGGGGTTGCCAGGCTTCCAAAAAACTACGAGTTTCCTGAAATCTCAGCAAACATTTTTTCACCCAATCTTGATGATACTTGCAGGTAGTGATCAGTACACGAATCCTACTTGGCTCACCAAATTTCGTTCTTATAGGTTAAACCTTTCCTTTGCAGTAACCGTTTTCATGTTTAGGTTTCACTCTGTTTTCTCCTATATGGATACATGTATTTGGAACTCTAAATCAAACACGGTTTGTGCTAGCTCTTTGAAACTTGGCACAATAATGTAGTTCCACGTTCTACCGCTATGGTTTGTGTCCAATTGAAGTAGCCCCAAGCAGAGACTGACGAGAATCGCTTTCCTTGAAAGGGGTTGCCAAGCTTCCAAAAAACTACGAGTTTCCTGAAATCTCAGCAAATATTTTTTCACCCAATGTTGATGATACTTGCAGGTAGTTATCAGTACACGAATCCCACTTGGCTCACTAAATTTCGTCCTTCAAGGTTAAACCGTTCCTTTGCAGTAACCGTTTTCATGTTTAGGTTTCACTCTGTTTTCTCCTATATGGATACATGTAGTTGGAATTCTAAATCAAACACGGTTTGTGCTAGCTCTTTGAAACTTGGCACAATAATGTAGTTCCAAGTTCTATCGCTACGGTTTGTGTGCCATTGAAGTAGCCCCAGGCAGAGACTGACGAGAATCAGTTTCCTTGAAAGGGGTTGCCAGGCTTCCAAAAAACTACGAGTTTCCTGAAATCTCAGCAAACATTTTTTCACCCAATCTTGATGATACTTGCAGGTAGTGATCAGTACACGAATCCTACTTGGCTCACCAAATTTCATTCATCTAGGTTAAACCGTTCCTTTGCAGTAACCGTTTTCATGTTTAGGTTTCACTCTGTTTTCTACTATATGGATACATGTAGTTGGAATTCTAAATCAAACACGGTTTGTGCTAGCTCTTTGAAACTTGGCACAATAATGTAGTTCCATTTTCTACTGCTAAGGTTTGTGTCCTATTGAAGTAGCCCCAAGCCTAGACTGACGAGAATCACTTTCATTGAAAGGGGTTGCCAAGCTTCCAAAAAAGTACGAGTTTCCTGAAATCTCAGCAATCATTTTTTCACCCAATCTTGATGATACTTCCATTTAATGATCAGTACACCAATCCCACTTTGCTCACCAAATTTTGTTCTTCTAGGTTAAACCGTTGCTTTGCAGTAACCGTTTTCATGTTTAGGTTTCACTCTGTTTTCTCCTATATGGATACATGTAGTTGGAATTCTAAATCAAACACTATTCGTGCTAGCTCTTTGAAACTTGGCACAATAATGTAGTTCCAAGTTCTACCGCTATGGTTTGTGTGCTATTGAAGGAACCCCAAGCAGAGACTGAGGAGAATCACTTTCATTGAAAGGGGTGGCCAAGCTTCCAAAAAACTACGAGTTTCCGCAATTCTCAGCAAACATTTTTTCACCCAATCTTGATGATACTTCGATTTAATGATCAGTACACCAATCCCACTTGGCTCACCAAATTTCGTTCTTCTAGGTTAAACCGTTCCTTTGCAGTAACCGTTTTCATGTTTAGGTTTCACTCTGTTTTCTCCAATATGGATACATGTATTTGGAACTGTAAATCAAACACGGATTGTGCTAGCTCTTTCAAACTTGGCACAATAGTGTAGTTCCACGTTCTATTGCTATGGTTTGTGTCCTATTGAAGTAGCCCCAAGCAGAGACTGACGAGAATCACTTGCATTGAAAGGGGTTGCCAAGCTTCCAAAAAACTACGAGTTTCAGGAAATCTCAGCAAACATTTTTTCACCCAATCTTGATGATACTTCCATTTAATGATCAGTACACGAATCCCACTTGGCTCACCAAATTTCGTTCTTCTAGGTTAAACCGTTCCTTTGCAGTAACCGTTTTCATGTTTAGGTTTCACTCTGTTTTCTCCTATATGGATACATGTAGTTGGAACTCTGAATCAAACACGGTTTGTGCTAGCTCTTTGAAACTTGGCACAATAACGTAGTTCCAACTTCTATAGCTATGGTTTGTGTGCTATTGAAGTAGACCAAGCAGAGACTGACGTGAATCACTTCCATTGAAAGGGGTTGCCAAGCGTCCAAAAAACTACGAGTTTCGTGAAATCTTAGCAAATATTTTTTCACACAATCTTGATGATACTTGCAGGTAATGATAACTACACGAATCCCACTTGGCTCACCAAATTTCATTCCTCTCGGTTAAACCGTTCCTTTGGAGGAACCGTTTTCATGTTTAGGTTTCACTCTGTTTTCTACTATATGGATACATGTAGTTGGAACTCTAAATCAAACACGGTTTGTGCTAGCTCTTTGAAACTTGGCACAATAATGTAGTTCCAAGTTCTATCGCTATGGTTTGTGTGCCATTGAAATAGCCCCAAGCAGAGACTGACGAGAATCCCCCTCCTTGAAAGGGGTTGCCAAGCTTCCAAAAAACTACGAGTTTCCTGAAATCTCAGCAAACATTTTTTCACCCAATCTTGATGATACTTGCAGGTAGTGATCAGTACACGAGTCCTACTTGGCTCACCAAATTTCGTTCTTATAGGTTAAACCTTTCCTTTGCAGTAACCGTTTTCATGTTTAGGTTTCACTCTGTTTTCTCCTATATGGATACATGTATTTGGAACTCTAAATCAAACACGGTTTGTGCTAGCTCTTTGAAACTTGGCACAATAATGTAGTTCCACGTTCTACCGCTATGGTTTGTGTCCAATTGAAGTAGCCCCAAGCAGAGACTGACGAGAATCGCTTTCCTTGAAAGGGGTTGCCAAGCTTCCAAAAAACTACCAGTTTCCTGAAATCTCAGCAAATATTTTTTCACCAAATGTTGATGATACTTGCAGGTAGTTATCAGTACACGAATCCCACTTGGCTCACTAAATTTCGTCCTTCAAGGTTAAACCGTTCCTTTGCAGTAACCGTTTTCATGTTTAGGTTTCACTCTGTTTTCTCCTATATGGATACATGTAGTTGGAATTCTAAATCAAACACGGTTTGTGCTAGCTCTTTGAAACTTGGCACAATAATGTAGTTCCAAGTTCTATCGCTACGGTTTGTGTGCCATTGAAGTAGCCCCAGGCAGAGACTGACGAGAATCAGTTTCCTTGAAAGGGGTTGCCAAGCTTCCAAAAAACTACGAGTTTCCTGAAATCTCAGCAAACATTTTTTCACCCAATCTTGATGATACTTGCAGGTAGTGATCAGTACACGAATCCTACTTGGCTCACCAAATTTCATTCATCTAGGTTAAACCGTTCCTTTGCAGTAACCGTTTTCATGTTTAGGTTTCACTCTGTTTTCTACTATATGGATACATGTAGTTGGAATTCTAAATCAAACACGGTTTGTGCTAGCTCTTTGAAACTTGGCACAATAATGTAGTTCCATTTTCTACTGCTAAGGTTTGTGTCCTATTGAAGTAGCCCCAAGCCTACACTGACGAGAATCACTTTCATTGAAAGGGGTTGCCAAGCTTCCAAAAAACTACGAGTTTCCTGAAATCTCAGCAATCATTTTTTCACCCAATCTTGATGATACTTCCATTTAATGATCAGTACACCAATCCCACTTTGCTCACCAAATTTTGTTCTTCTAGGTTAAACCGTTGCTTTGCAGTAACCGTTTTCATGTTTAGGTTTCACTCTGTTTTCTCCTCTATGGATACATGTATTTGGAACTCTAAATCAAACACGGTTTGTGCTAGCTCCTTGAAACTTGGCACAATAATGTAGTTCCAAGTTCTATCGCTATGGTTTGTGTGCTATTGAAGTAGCCCCAAGCAGAGACTGACGAGAATCTCTTTCATTGAAAGGGGTTGCCGAGCTTCCAAAAAACTACGAGTTTCCTGAAATCTCAGAAAATATTTTTTCACCCAATCTTGATGACACTTGCAGGTAGTTATCAGTACACGAATCCCACTTGGCTCACTAAATTTCGTTCTTCTAGGTTTAAACCGTTCCTTTGCAGTAACCGTTTTCATGTTTAGGTTTCACTCTGTTTTCTCCTATATGGATACATGTATTTGGAACTCTAAATCAAACACGGTTTGTGCTAGCTCTTTGAAACTTGGCACAATAATGTAGTTCCACGTTCTACCGCTATGGTTTGTGTCCAATTGAAGTAGCCCCAAGCCTAGACTGACGAGAATCACTTTCATTGAAAGAGGTTGCCAAGCGTCCAAAAAACTACGAGTTTCCTGAAATCTCAGCAAACATTTTTTCACCCAATCTTGATGATACTTCCATTTAATGATCAGTACACGAATCCCACTTGGCTCACTCAATTTCGTTCTTTTAGGTTAAACTGTTCCTTTGCAGAAACCGTTTTCATGTTTAGGTTTCACTCGGTTTTCTCCTATATGGATACATGTATTTGGAACTCTAAATCAAACACGGTTTGTGCTAGGTCTTTGAAACTTGGCACAATAATGTAGTTCCAAGTTCTATCGGTATGGTTTGTGTGCTATTGAAGTAGCCCCAAGCAGAGACTGACGAGAATCCCTTTCATTGAAAGGGGTTGTCAAGCTTCCAAAAAACTACGAGTTTCCTGAAATCTCAGCAATCATTTTTTCACACAATCTTGGTGATACTTCCATTTAATGATCAGTACACCAATCCCACTTTGCTCACCAAATTTCGTTCTTCTAGGTTAAACCGTTGCTTTGCAGTAACCGTTTTCATGTTTAGGTTTCACTCTGTTTTCTCCTCTATGGATACATGTATTTGGAACTCTAAATCAAACACGGTTTGTGCTAGCTCCTTGAAACTTGGCACAATAATGTAGTTCCAAGTTCTATCGCTATGGTTTGTGTGCTATTGAAGTAGCCCCAAGCAGAGACTGACGAGAATCTCTTTCATTGAAAGGGGTGGCCAAGCTTCCAAAAAACTACGAGTTTCCTGAAATCTCAGAAAATATTTTTTCACCCAATCTTGATGATACTTGCAGGTAGTTATCAGTACACGAATCCCACTTGGCTCACTAAAGTTCGTACTTCTAGGTTAAACCGTTCCTTTGCAGTAACCGTTTTCATGTTTAGGTTTCACTCTGTTTTCTCCTATATAGATACATGTTGTTGGAACTCTAAATCAAACACGGTTTGTGCTAGCTCTTTGAAACTTGGCACAATAATGTAGTTCCAAGTTCTATCGCTATGGTTTGTGTGCCATTGAAGTAGCCCCAAGCAGAGACTGACGAGAAGCACTTTCATTGAAAGGGGTTGCCAAGCTTCCAAAAAACTACGAGTTTCAGGAAATCTCAGCAAACATTTTTTCACCCAATCTTGATGATACTTCCATTTAATGATCAGTACACGAATCCCACTTGGCTCACCAAATTTCGTTCTTCTAGGTTAAACCGTTCCTTTGCAGTAACCGTTTTCATGTTTAGGTTTCACTCTGTTTTCTCCTATATGGATACATGTAGTTGGAACTCTGAATCAAACACGGTTTGTGCTAGCTCTTTGAAACTTGGCACAATAACGTAGTTCCAACTTCTATAGCTATGGTTTGTGTGCTATTGAAGTAGACCAAGCAGAGACTGACGTGAATCACTTCCATTGAAAGGGGTTGCCAAGCGTCCAAAAAACTACGAGTTTCGTGAAATCTTAGCAAATATTTTTTCACACAATCTTGATGATACTTGCAGGTAATGATAACTACACGAATCCCACTTGGCTCACCAAATTTCATTCCTCTCGGTTAAAACCGTTCCTTTGGAGGAACCGTTTTTATGTTTAGGTTTCACTCTGTTTTCTACTATATGGATACATGTAGTTGGAACTCTAAATCAAACACGGTTTGTGCTAGCTCTTTGAAACTTGGCACAATAATGTAGTTCCAAGTTCTATCGCTATGGTTTGTGTGCCATTGAAATAGCCCCAAGCAGAGACTGACGAGAATCCCCTCCTTGAAAGGGGTTGCCAAGCTTCCAAAAAACTACGAGTTTCCTGAAATCTCAGCAAACATTTTTTCACCCAATCTTGATGATACTTGCAGGTAGTGATCAGTACACGAGTCCTACTTGGCTCACCAAATTTCGTTCTTATAGGTTAAACCTTTCCTTTGCAGTAACCGTTTTCATGTTTAGGTTTCACTCTGTTTTCTCCTATATGGATACATGTATTTGGAACTCTAAATCAAACACGGTTTGTGCTAGCTCTTTGAAACTTGGCACAATAATGTAGTTCCACGTTCTACCGCTATGGTTTGTGTCCAATTGAAGTAGCCCCAAGCAGAGACTGACGAGAATCGCTTTCCTTGAAAGGGGTTGCCAAGCTTCCAAAAAACTACCAGTTTCCTGAAATCTCAGCAAATATTTTTTCTC